>NW_017725498.1:0-32640 GCF_001865875.1 Lupinus angustifolius
TACTGCCAAGTAATGCTTTGACTGCACCAACAATATAGCTGAATATGAGGCATGTGCCCTAGGTTTGCAGGCAGCATTAGAAAGAAAAGTCAAAGTTTTAGAAGTCTTTGGGGATTCAGCTTCAGTCATCCATCAGTTGAAATAAGAATGGGAGACCCGTGACAACAAGCTAGTACCTTACAAGGAGTATATTCATAAGATGGTTGTGCACTTCGACCAAATTGACTTCTACCCTATCCCGAGAGAGGATAACAGACTAGCCGATGCCTTATCCACATTATCCTCAATGTTCCATATAAGTGGGAAGGATCAACCTCTCATCAGAATAGAAAGCAGAGATCAACCAATCCATTGTTGCGCAAAAGGAGTAGAGCAAGATGGAAAGCCATGGTATCATGACATCAAGGTCTATATACAGAAAAATGAGTATCCCATTGGGCCCTCAGAGACTAACAAGAGAACCTTGAGAAGACTGGCCATGAGTTTCTTTCTAGATGGCAATATTCTTTACAAAATGAATCATGACATGGTACTCCTCAGATGCCTAGAAGAGAAAGAAGTCGAGGTACTACTCAAAGACGTGCACAAAGGCTCGTTTGGGACCCATGCAAACAGACATGCTATGGCTAGAAAGATCTTAAGGGCAGGTTTTGGATGACAATGGAGACAAATTGTTATGCTTATGTCATGAAGTGCCACAAATGTCAAATTTATGCAGACAACATCAATGCTCCACCAAACCCTCTAAATGTCCTTTCAGCACCCTGGCCCTTCTCCATGTGGGGAATGGATGTGATTGGACCAATAGAGACAAAAGCTTCTAATGGGCATCGCTTCATCCTCGTAGCCATCGACTACTTCACAAAATGGGTTGAGGCATGTTCATATGCCAATGTGACCAAAACAGTGGTACTACGATTTTTTAAAAAGGAGTTTGTGTGTAGATATGGGTTACCAAGCAAGATCATCATGGACAATGCCACTAACTTAAACAATAAGATGATGACTGAGATGTGTAGCGAGTTCAAAATCAAGCATCACACATCCTCGCCTTATCGCCCCAAGATGAATGGAGCTGTAGAAGAAACAAACAAGAATATTAAGAAGATTGTTCAAAAAATGGTAGTGACATACAAGGATTGGCATCAAATGTTACCTTTTACTCTACATGGGTATCACACCTCGGTACGTACATCAAATAGGGCAACACCATACTTGCTAGTATATGGGATGGAGGCAGTACTCCTTATTGAAGTAGAAATCCCATCACTCAGGATCATGGTAGAATCCGGATTGAAAGAATTAGAATGGATCCAAGCGCGGTACGACCAACTGAACATGATAGAAGAGAAAAGGTTAGCTGCTATATGTCATGGTCAGTTGTACCAGAAAAGACTCATGAGAGCTTATGCTAAGAAAGTTCGGCCATGTCACTTTCAAGAGGGGGATCTAGTGCTTAAGAAGATACTCCTAATCCAGAAGGATCATAGAGGGAAATGAACCCCAAATTATGAAGGACCCTTCGTGGTGAAAAAAGCATTCTCCGGAGGAGCTTTGATATTGACTACTATGGACGGAAACGATTTACCTCTTTCCATGAATTTAGATGTTGTAAAGAAATATTATGCTTGAGAGACCTTTCAAGAAAATAGAAAAAAAAAACAAACAAAAAAAAAAGAAATTTGTGCATTGATCATGCATTTTTGCATACTTTCGTGCACTCTCTTAGGAGGATGATGTAAACAAATCCCACATGGTGTGTACCCTCAGGTAGGTCATGTTGATGACACAAGGCTTCTTTGTTATTCCAAACACCAATGAAGATATCCTTAGTCACCCTTTTTGAGCCAAGAAAATATGAAAGAAGTTTATTCAGAAAAACACAACACCTTCGAAAAACACCAATAAATCGGGGAAAGGGTAGTTTTCCAACAAATCCTCAAAAGATTTAAAAGTGGATCAAGTGGATTATAAAGAGCTCGATAAGTGTTTTAGTAAAACCTTAGGCAAAAGCTAGGGTAAATAAAAAATCTCAAACTAGAATGGTTACAAAACCTTTCATTTTCCAAAAAGGAATGGAAATCGTATCCGGGATTGAAATATAAGATATGTTGGAAATAGGATTATGGAGAATATGGAGAAAGTTAGGGGTGAGAAACACATCATTTGAGCCTTATATCCTTTTCTTTCTTGTAAACCCCTAACCAAACCATGTTACAAGCCCAAAAAGTCCTTGTTGAGACCCGAACTGTTTGAGATATGCACCAAGTGTACCAAATAACTGACTCCAAAACAAATTCAAAGTAATTTTTCTTAAAAAAATATATGCATGACGTGATCAATACACAAATTCTCTTAAATGAAGTGAATAAATCCCGTTAGATCGAAAACCCGAAAGGGCGATCTAAGCAAAACTTAGGGACAAAAGAAAAAGAAAAATGGAAGGTCTCTTAAGAACATAAGGCAATAAGTCAATATTGGGGCAAACTTTTGGGAGACCAAACATTTTGAGTCAATACTGGGGCAATTTTTTGGATGGTCAATGATTGTGTAAGTGGTAGTATAACATGTTTCGTTATTTAAAACTTATTCCCATACTTCACCCATAACACAAAAGACCAAACACGGTCATATTTCTTCAATCGTATATGAGTTAAAATATTTTATTTGCATGGTTTGTTTTCATTAAACATGTATTATCTTTAGAATTTTAAGCATGCCGACTTGAGTAATATTCGAAAAGAGAAAACAATTTACATCTGAAAGATAAAGCTAATTGTCATATTCCAGAATAAACAAACAAAATCGTTCCTTGCAATAAACAATCTACAACCAAATGTTAAGGATGCGACGGAGCAATACGGATGAATACCAATTACAACTCAATATGATATGAAAACAATTATAGAATTACCAAACATGAGCATTTCATAGCATGCATCAATAATAATTTTTTGCATTCATACAAAAATGAAACAAACAAAAAACATGTCATTCACTCTTTTCATCCCAAATTCTGGCAGTACATCGGCCTGCGTCTTTGGGTTCACCCTTTTCATTCCAAGTTCCGGCAGTACACCGAACTGTGTTCTTGGTCTTATTTCCTAGTGTCATCCAAATTCCGGCAGCACACCGACCTGCGTCTTTGGTTTCACTCTTTTCATCCCAAGTTCCGGCAGTACACGACCTGCATTCTTGGTCCCTAACCCAATGTCTCCAAATTCTGACAGTACACCAACCTACGTCTTTGATTTCACTACTTTCACTCTAAATTCTGGCAGTACACCGACCTGCGTCTTTGGTTTACATCCATAAAACTCAAACCATCTTGAAGATAGTTCAACTCACACAAAAAAGTTTGATATTTTCGAGCACTGAGATTTAGCAAATTGGGCTTCTTCTGAGCCTCAACAAAATTAGCATACATTTCTTTACTAGTTACTTATCATGGTATCACTCAAACCTCGGTTGCTTGCTATGAGATAAACAACTAGTAAAGAGGGGTAGCTGTGAATACCCATTTGAGTCCGGCTCATAAAAAGCCCAACATATATTTCAAAATAATTTTTATTATGTTTATTTAGGATTTAAATAATTAGAATGAGATTTCTTAAATAATACCCATTTGATTTTAAAGAAGGATAAATAAATTTCAAATTAATTAGTTTTAAATAGATTTATTTAAACCTTTATCATTTTCAGAAAATAGTAAATAAAAAATAAGAAAAAATAATTAAATTAAAATAGACCCTTAAAAAACCTATAATCATATTTCTAAAAAATGGGGATAAAAATCATATTTTATTATTATTATATTTTTTCGAATTTTATTATATAATAAATAAAAGATAATTAAATATATTTTTTATCATTAATTTTTATAATTAAATTCGAATTTATTAAATAAATGAAAGAAATGAGATATTATAAATATCCTTATTAAATTTGAAATAAACAAAAAATAATTTTGTATTTTTCGAAAATATAATTTTTTTAAAAATTAAAACATATTCAGACATAGTAATTTATTATTTTTCGGAATTTATAAAATATAAAAAAATAATTTAAATAGATATAATTAGGTTTAAGTGTTTTTCAAAAAAAAGAAAACAAAAAATGAATAAAATAATAATAAAATACCAAGTCAAACCTGACTTGCTAGGTGGTACAAGATCCCATAAAATAGGGGATTATGGGTTACCAAATTGAAGTTTTTAGCATTTTTTTAGGTTGAGATTAGGTTAAAATAATTTTATAAATAGCATGGGCTTGAGGGTATTAGGTTTCTTCTCTGAGTTGCCAAAAAAAGAAAGATACATTGCTTAGATAAAAAGAGCCAAAAACAAACTGCACAAAGAGGAGAGAAAAGAGAGTGAAAACTGATCCAACACGACTAATCCTACGTTTAGCATTGTGAATCTGAATCCAGCACCGTTGGCATACTGCTTTGGTTGACCTTCCTTAGGCCCACAAGATCGCGACACGCAGGCGAGTTCATCCTTCCACGTGTGGACACGCGCGTACAAGAGTAGAACCCTGGTCTAGGGACTCTGATTCGGTGTGCTCAGGCGTATTGTCCACGTTGTGCACCGTCATCTTCTGCCCAGTGGAATAGCGACACGCATGCGAGTCTACGCGTGTCCAGTGAGCGCGTCCGTAGCAGAAACATCTCACTGGGAGCCTTTCACGTATGGACGAGTGCATCATACCCACAGTGAGCTCGTTGATCAAATGACCAGAAGACGTCAATGTCATCAGCCCAATCTGAAGCCACCCTCAGCCATTTGTAAGGCGACACGTGTCGGGAGGTTCATTGATTCATTCCGCACGGAACAAAACTCATTCAAGTATATAATTTTAATATTTTTTATCTAAATGCATTTATATTTCTTTTAAAATGATAAAAAAAAATATTTCACCAAAGATAATTTATTATTTTTATTATGACAATAGGGTAAAATGCCGAATAATATATTTTATTAAATAAATATTACTTTTTATTTATTTATTATGTGTAAATACTATAAAAAATAATAATATCTTAATAAAGCTAATAACTAATTAACCTTTTTATTTTTATTTTGTTTCTATTATTTTATTTTTATATGGAATATATTTTTTATTTCTATAAGTAAAAATAATAAAGTTTATATTTTTTAAAAGAGAAAACATAATATCTTAAATAAAAAATATCTTTAATAATAGATTATTTGCTTCAAAAAATGAATTTATAACACTATCAAATTTTATAACAAATATATATTCTTGGGGATTAATCAAAGGGTGGAGGCAGGTCATGGTAACATTTGTTGTCCTCATATCATCCTTGAATGGTCGCATTACGACTCTTCTTTTCATTTGATTAATTCCTAAATTAATAATAAAAGAACTAAAAAATTATATTAATTCTTAAATTAATAATAAAAAGCCCCAAAAAAATATTATAATTATTTTCAAACTTTTTTAAAATGGGATGCCGTGTGGACATTTGTTTCTGCTGCTTCATCCTTTTCAAGGAGTTAATTACTTTTACCAACAAACCATTTTAAAATTAGAACTATGTACGTCTTGATTTCCTAAAATGTATAGGAATACGTAAGAGCAAGTAATATTGTCAGATTTAAAAATAAAAAATAAGTAAATATTTTGTTGCACACAAATTCAATTTTTAAATAATTTAAAGGTATTTAAATCATACAATTGACAAAGGTACCGTTTAATTACGGGCGGACGAGGTGCTAATACCTTCCTCGATTCGTAATCGACTCCCGAACCTGGATATCACAATCCAAAAGCCCAATGTGATTGTGCTTAAAATATTTTTCTACATTTTTAACCATAAAATGTAGTGGCGACTCTAAGAGGTCGCGTAACCGAAAATCGGGGCACGGCATAGAGTGAATGAACAAGTCTGACATTACCAATGTTATTAATACTGTAACAATTATTAAATCAGTTAGGGTATTGCTATAGTGATATAGCGGTTCAATTGGTGACTCATTAATTAAACCGTATACCGACAAAATTAAATATACATATATAATATATTAATATTAATGTTGAAAAATCAATAAAAGATTAGTAAATTTTTATTTTCATCAAAAAATTAATTTTAAATAGAAACCGGCCAGTATGCCTGATACAATTCAATTGAAAACCAACTAGTATGACCGGTTTTAACCGATATGATTGCGTGACCGTTAGAATTATTATACCATACCGATATTGGGATCGGTTCACCAGTTGAACCAGCTGGTATGAATCGATTTTTACAAAACTGGACATTACTTTCTTGTTGCTGACCTGGACAGTTTATTTATTGGGAAAACTTATGAGAAATTGAGACTAAAGAAGGATAATAAAGAGGACCGAGTGAAAGAAGAAGAGAAAACTAAGTGAAGAAGAAAATGAGGAAGAGATTAAGTGTGAGTAATAGATATGAATGATAAAAATTATGACTAAATTTCATGAAATATAATTTGAGGAAAATATTTAAACATGGGTGTGTCCATGAAGTATAACGGAGAACATATAAAATTCTCCTTTATATACAAACATTATATTATTTATCATTCATTTGTATTAATTTTTTTGAAACATTAATGATGATTAAATATGAATGATAGATAATGCAATTATAATATATAAAATTCATATACTGTCAGTACATATATTTTTCTCTAATTACATTATAGTTCGTCTCTTCCAAAACTTTTGATCTTTTGTTTTTTTAATCTTATTTTATATATCTTGATGTTTTATGAAATGAAGATAAATTATATGCATTTTCAAATTTAACCTTATTTATTTAAACACTTTCTCCCCCTAACTTAATAATCATTCTAAATTTCTACTCCAAAATTTTCTTCAATTTTCACTGTATCACTCTCTTAGTAATTTTTCAATATACATTTGAAATTTAGATAAAAATAATCTGTTCACTTTTTGATTTATTACTCTTTCTTAATAGCTGCCCTCTTAATAAATTATACTCTTTTTCTCCACTTAATGGGTAAACCTATCAAAATTCAACAAAATCAATTTAATTAATTATCTTAATTTTTATAATATTTATTGATTTCTTAAACTGAATTTACAACCTTAAATATAAAAAATATTGGAACAAATGGAGAATGAGATTTAAGTGGCTAATTGCGGATTTTTTTCATTTCTTTATTATTAAATTAAAATTAGTTAGGTTTAATTTTGAATGGGATGGCATCTCCTTATTGGTTGGACTAAACAAGCTTTACTCAATGCTTAGTCAAAACGGTGCGTTTAATGCTGCTTGATCTTAATCCATAGTCAAAGGTCCATTCTCTCTCCACAGTACACAACTTTCTCCATCTCTTCGCTGCTCATCGCCGTTTTTTTCTATCCATTTCCGGTGTGTTTCTTATTTTCTTTCTACCATATTATTGTTTTTTTCTTCTATTAATATAACTTTTTCCTCAAATGTCAATGATGTTAGACTGCTACTGTTAGCTTCAAGTGTTTTTTATATTTCCTATGAACGATTGTTCATTTTTTGTTGTTGCAGAGAATTTATAAACTTGTGTTTACATTAAATTATTAACATTATCAATTCAATAATTTGAAATTATAAAATGTTGTTTTCTCTCTCTCTCTCTCTCCCTTTTTGCTGGGATATTTTTTGGTAAGAGTATTATTCCCTCATCACTAATACCTTTGGGGTGTGTGGCTGCCGTTCATAACAAAGCATCACTACAGGAATCTAGCAGAATCTTGTACTATTAGACTAACGCGGTAATTGTTGGGATCTCTCTGAGGTTGAGTAATTGATTTATCATGGCTAATAATTTTATTTAGGCAATGCTTTTGAGCTAAAATTATGTTCTTCACTTTGGATCCTCTTATCCACTTGAGTTGTTCAGCCTTTTTTTTTCTGGGATTAACTTGAGTTGTTCAACCTTATTCATAGACTGAGTGGATTGCAGGACTGTTTAAAAAAGGAGGCCGGTGCAAGGACCCGCTAGTGGGGTCTAAAGGGTCTGGGGAGGGTAAATATACACGTCTTATCTCGCGAATGAAGATGAGGTTGTTTCTTAGATTTTTGAATCTTTTGGTCAATAAGAAACAATCTTGTCACCGAGCCAAGGTTGACCCTCTTTAGGTAGACAGTTTGTTTAGGCGTTATTTATTTAATAAAAGCCTCTTTTTGAAGAAAAATCACTTTTGAGATTATATGCTTGTTTGGTTGGGCCTTTACTAAAAAGCATAATCTAATCTGAAAGAACGAAAAAACTGATTTCCTAGCTTCAAGCATTTTGGCAAGAATCACTTTTTTATGCCTGTTTGCTTGGGCCTTTTACTAAAGAGCATAATATATAAGAGCAAAAAAACTGATTTTTTAGCTTCAAGCGTTTAAGTGGAATCACTTTTTCTTAAAGCATAAAAAAAGGGCCCTATGCGAGACATGAATTGATTTTTGTGGACAATTTAAGATCCTTGGTGATTTAAATATAATGTCAGGGGGGTCATATGCCTTCCACTTTCATCTCTTCCCCTCAAAAAACAAACTGGTAAACAGAATCCAGGGTCCTTTTGCGAGTTGAGTTTTGGTGATAAAGGAGGGCTTAACAACTATCTCAGAAGTGTATCACATGACTCTCAAACCTTCCCCTTCTCTTCATCCCCTTAAAACTTAGCTTGCAAGCGGACCCTGAAAAGATTGCTGTTTAGCACACTCTGCTTGGCTAGGTAGGAAGTTACAAGTAATCTATGTTAGGATCATTGTGCAATAGCCAGTTCCTGGTTTTGATGTTATTGACGCAATTTAAGAAAGAATCAAATATTTGACATTATCACATTATGCAATTTTATTTCATTAATTTGAATGAGAAAATATTAAAATTTAAAATCCCATGTTGAAGGTTGTTTTGTTCTACCTCTGCCCTGTTTTAATGGGCAGGGTTGTGTTCTGTAAATGTATGTGTGTAATGTTTACTGATATCTTTTTATCCTCTAGATTTATACTGTATCTGAAGACGGTGCTCACATCTTTAGACCAAAAGGATGGCTTTATCTGTTTCTATCGATTCTTTGCTAACTAACCATCAGTCTCAGCTTGGATTTGTTCATCACAATGGCCAAAGTCGTCCATTGGGTAGTAATAACATCTTACATCTTCAAAAGGCCTCTAAAACGCCAAGATCATTCTCGTTTTTGCTTTCTGTGCAAGGTAATATTACTTTTCCTGTTTACTATTTTGATGACTTATGATAAACAACACATTGAAGAATACAAATTTTGAAGTTCCACTAATACTTTTCATCAAGGAGTACAGAACTTTAGGATGCCTTATCAGATTTTTAATTATGGCTATTTTTTTCTTGTATTTGGGCTATTTTGCGGCTGAATAATATCGCTGCTTTCCTTTAGCTTCAGAAATTAAGCCACATGTTGCTGTTCAGAGCAAGGGCCGATCATCTTTTGCACAGACAGCTGCTGTGAAGCATCTGACAGGCTCTGTTATCAGAACCCAGGGACTCCGTTTTGCTGTGGTAAATATTCCTCAAATATTAATGCTAAACTATTTGATGTTTCATCTTATGCCTTGTTTTTATCAGGCCGAATGTGTCTGGTGTGCATACGAATTTTTCAAAAAAATAAAGGCAAAACGAGCAACATAATGATTTGTTGGTATTGAGGTTGGGGCTTACCAATTTACTTTTAGTTGGCTTATAGAAAATTCAGTACATTTAAAACTTGATATTGGACGGTGAGAAGGTTAGGATTTGGTGGATTAGAGTTAGGGTTTTCTCGGAGGGATCAGTGGTAGAAAGTAGAAAATTAGCAGATTGAAGGTTCATTGAAAGCATGTGAAGATATGGGGGACTTGGAAGCCTTGTGAATGAGTCTAAAGTATCAGGTAAGGTTTCGATGGGGTGAATTATTTATGCTGTCTTCCAAAATTTTAAGGTCTGGTAGCCTAGAAAAACTCATATAAACATGGTAGAAATTGAGAAGAAGAAAGGAGCTTAAGTACTAGGTGGGCGTAGTGGTTTGGTTGCACCATCAATCAAGAAAAGAGTGATTTGTTTCCACAATTCATTAGTCTGATCATCCACTGAAAAAACATTGCTAATGTTTAAATAAACCTCCAATAACTTATCTTTGCTAGAATTAGCAATTGAAACATGATTCTTTATTTCTTTAAGGATTGGATTCTATGCTAATGTCTAATACGAAACCATTAAACCCATAAACAAAGGTTGGACATTGAAACAAAACCCTTTACACTTAAACAACATAGACCCGGGCTCAGATACAACCCAAGACTAGATAATACATTAGTTTTAAAATAGCACTAAAACTAAACAAATTAAATTAAATGGAGTGAAAGATATGGTTAATGATGTGAACTCTTTTTGGAAGGTTCTTATACATGATCTATCATGGTCGGTGTTGGCCAAACTCACGGTTTTGTTGAGCCTTTTCTGAATGAGTAAGCAGCGGAATTGTTTAAATAAGATAAAATAAGATGGAATAGACTTGAGGTGATAGGGCACTACAACACTTGAGGTGTTGATAAGCCAATGTGATGCTCGCCACAAGAACTTGGTTATTGATAAGAACTTTTAATCTTGGTTCAGCCAAGAAGGTTTGGAGAATGCACAATGCTCTCAAAGGAATAATGCTTAATTCAAAAATGAATTTCAACTTAACTTAACTTGTTTATTTCATGAGCAACACACATACATATATAGGCAAGCCAACTTGGCTTCCACGAAAAAGAAAAGACAAGACATTAAAGTCTTAATTCATGGTGATCCAACATAGGATACCATTTGACTCATAAACTATTCCTACACATGCCTAAATTCGGTTAACATGTGTTGTTTGGCTACTTAATTACATTGAAGAAGAGAATTAAAGAAATAAAGAATATAGGATCCTTGTTGTAGCTTGAAATCCCATGGCTTGATGAATTGATTGGCCTAGGATTCTAATTCATATTGATGTCACAACCAAGTCTTCATCACATGGTGAATTTGTTTCTTAACTCAAAGTTAAAGACTCCACAGTTGAGGAATGAATGTTGAGGACATAGGATTCTCCTCCAAGTGAATTCCCACAGCTAGAAATAACTCCAATTGAACACATTGGGAAATAGAAGTTAATTCCCCACTTAAATGTGTCCCACGGCCAAGAATTGATGAGCATAGGATGCCTCCTTCAAGAGTAGAATTTCCCTCAGTCAAGTGAAGCTTATTTGTGAGTAAAACAACCTAGGATGCTGTTTGGGGCTTTATGTCCAGCAAGGCTAAGTTCTATCGGCCAATTTGTTGGTATAATGTCTCCATTAATGAGCACATTAAGCCTCCAACAACCACTTCAAGTTTCCCACGGGCATTTCCTCTCCAATAGCTCTGAAAATAACTTAGGATGTTGTTTGGTCCTTTATGCTCAGCTGAAATGTGCTCCAACGGTCAAGACATGGTGTAAATCCACCATTAATGAGCCATTTAAGTTACTAACGGTCATGAGTGAGTTCCCCTCGAGCATTATTCCTCAAACAGCTCCAAAAATCCTTTAATTATCTGCCAAAAATCAATAAACATAGTAAGAGTGTTGTTGGTTCAGTGATTATGGGAGTTGGTCTAACCGTCCAAGCATTAAAGTGTCAGTTACACTTTCAGGCTTGTTTAAGGCTCATTGAGCCAAATTTAAATGTATGCATTATTTATGAGCAGAAATTATAAATAAAACATAAAATAATATATGCTAAATATAGGCCCAAAGTTGACCCACACATTTATTAAGGAAATTAAAAATGACCCACATTAAGTGTTGGCTAGGTCTGACTCGGTCAGGCCTATGTCCAGTGTCACACATGGCACGCTAGGCGTAGGCACCTCGGTCAGAAATCCTGGCCAAGATAGATTGGCCCAGTGCCTGATGCGCCAAGCTCCCTGCCTCCGTCAGATGTGCCTGATGCGCCTTGGCCCATGTCTCGGTTAGACTTGGTGCCCGGTGCACCTGGCCCCTTCCCACAGTTAGATTTGGCGCCATGGACTTGGCCTTGGCCTGTGTCATGCACCTGAACTGGTCCATCCTTGGCTCGGTCAGAACCAAGGTCCATGATGGAATTGAGTATCTTGGCACTCCTTTGGACTAACTTTGCTCACCATCATGGATCAATCCTATGAGTTGTCCTAGGGCATTTTGTGCCCTTTTTGCCCGTGCCCTTGTCATTGGGACACCAATGCCTTCAAGGCCACCATAATCAAGCTTGGTCTCATTGGGTATTGCATAAGTTAATAAACCCTAATAATAGTGATCCAGTAAGATTCTGGAAAACTAATTTCAGTGCTAAGTCTCAGCTATGACAAATCCCTTTATGCATTCAACTAAAGTTTCCATCTGAAATATTCAATAGTCAAATACCACAAACGAGCTAAGAAGACCACTTATTCCCATACAGACTGTAATGTCAGGAAGTTATTCTTTTCATAGCTGGTATTTCTCTCCAGCCGTAGGCACCTACTCAAGGCATATATCATACAATGCCAAAGGATCTTGCTGTGAACCTCTGAAGTCTAAAATAGTGTATTAGAGATTGATCCCAATACCTAGACAAATGTAGTTTTCTCACAAAATACTAAGAAGTATGCACTACAATTATCTCATTGCTAAAATATAACACTAACATTGGGTGGAGAGAGTGAGAGCTTTGTGTGATCTTCTAATTATTATTGATCCTAATAAGAATAGCAGGCCAAATGAAAGGCCTAATGTTATAAGGAATCTTGGACTTCTAAAGTTGGGTGACAATTTGAACTTTGATTAACGAGTGAGTAACTCCAACAGAGTCTATTGCCTAATCTAATTGTCCTTGGATGAAGATTGATAACAACAGTAATTACAAAAACTGGAAATTCGAAGCCTAAAGATTTCATGGTGATTAACTAAGTTTTCAAGAATAATGAAAATCCTAAGTAGTTGAATTTTTTGGATAGAATGGAAGTTCAAACGGGATGGTGGTGCAGAGAGAATAAACACTAATGATGAGGATGAGGTAGAGAATTGCTTAATACAGGAGGACTCACCCCCAACTCTTTAAAAAATCCAAAGGGGGAGAGATGAAGCATATCCCTAATATCAATTTCAAAAGACTCAGGTTGCTACTATTGACTCTACCACCATTGCTTCCACCTGTTCTGCTGAATCCCATACTTGCTCTGAATTGTTTGGTGCCAAAGAGAATGTGATTTCAAAGGAAACTGCCATGATGACTTTCTAGCTTAAGTACCCCCTAGCATAGTTTTTCTCTTTATTTTTGCTCTTTGTGAGCATGTCTTGTCTCATCTAAAGAAATTTCTGTATTTACCCACACTCAAAAAAGAAAGACTTCCTAGCTAACTAATGTTTTCAGACATCAATTTATCAAGTTCAATACCTCCCTCCATCTTGAGCTTGCAACACGCCTCCAGTTAACTAGTTGACCCCTTTTGGTGTCCCCACTCACCCGAACATAAAAGACCTCATAATTTTCTTAGTTCTGCTGTCTGCTACACCCAAAGGTATCTTGAAGAGGGATAAGTAATAAAGAGGGATATTAGAATCCTAGATAGCAAGGCATTTGGGCGGTAGTAATATTACATTCTAATGAGAAGAAAGCTCCTTTGCAACAATTCATCCATTCAGCATTGTTGAAAAACTCTCTTTCTTTGGTTTTTAGGTTTGCATTCTCTCTATGGATACATATGTATGAGCTTTAATGTTAGCTGCTGCTTATTGTGTTGTTATAAAACCAGGAGGAAGTTTTCATACTCTGCTTCAGGACTTTGCACTTCTTTCCTACTGCAAACTTGATTGAAATCATGAAGCTTTCTTGTTGTCTTATGTTTCTTTGTACACTTATAATTTCTCTTCTTTTAGGTTGTTGCACGGTTTAATGAATTCATCACCAAGCAGCTCTTGGAGGGAGCTTTGGGTACTTTCAAGAATTATTCAGTTCAAGATGAGGACATTGATGTAAATAAGCTGTCAAATAAGTTCTTGGAATTATTCGTGATCTACGATCCTACAATGTTGCTTTAATACTTTGATTAGTATTTTGTGACTTCAATATTTATCTTCTGACGTTTTTACAATGGTTCTACTACTCCTAGTATCCTTTCTGAAGATTTATTTTGTTGCACACACTTTTTCTGTATTGAATTTTTATTGAAATATGAAGTAAAATAGAATCTTCCATGATTTTCATATTAAGCCAAAGAAGATAATCTTATCATTTTCCCCTACTCCCATCCTTGATTTTCCAGAAGTTTGAAATTTGAAAACACGTCGTTTTCTATATAAATTTAATATTAACCTTTTTCATTTATGTTTGTTGACTTGGTGTGCTATTATGTTACCGTTGCTCATGGTTTGATACAAAAATGTTATGCATAACTGTGTTTACTTGCCATAAAGTTAAAGGATATATGAATTGAGGCAGATTTGCCTTGTTCTGAAATTTAGCATCACTAACCTTTGCAGTGAATGTTAACGAAAACTTGTTCCTTTTCCTTCTCCTGTAGGTTGTGTGGGTTCCTGGAAGCTTTGAGATTGGTGTTGTTGCAGACAGACTGGGAAAATCAGGAAAATATCATGCAATCTTATGCATAGGAGCTGTGGTATGATAAGACTGAAAAAATAGATCAATGTTTTTTACTCGAGTGATGAGTACCCTTACCTGTATTTTTTGTTGTTGGCTAAATGGGCGCTTCTTTGCAACCAATGGTATTAACAGATAAGAGGCGACACAACCCACTATGACGCAGTTTCTAATTCAGCAGCATCTGGAGTGCTTTCAGCTGGTCTAAGCTCAGGTTTTTTTTCTTCCCATTAATGTTAATTTGAATTTTCAGATTCAAACAATTCATGGTCAAGGATTCAATTGCAGTCTGTAGTCTAGAAAATAAAAATACACACGCAACTTGAGTATTAAGTAGAAACTCTTAAAATGTCCTGATCAATTTTTTGTGTCGGTCATGCTAGGCTTGTGTAAGTTAAACTTAAAATGTGTCTTCGTTGAATAAAATAATAAAATTGTTTGTTTCCTTTATGCTTATCACTCATATATTGATTATTTGATCTTATATTTATTTTGGTATTTGGCAGGATAAATTTATTGGCATTGTCAGTATATGTTATTTGACTTCTTTTTTCATTGTCATCAATAACATTGTAGGTGTTCCATGCATATTTGGTGTCCTGACATGTGATAATCTGGATCAGGTAAGTGTATGTAATAGCATTTGCTGAAGTTTTGAAATTTTCTTCTTTGCTGATTAGAATTATATATTTTTATTTGTTCTCTTAGGCTATAAACAGAGCTGGTGGCAAATCTGGAAACAAAGGTGCAGAGGCTGCATTGACTGCTGTAAGTTGATAATCTGATATTCTGAACTTATTATTCAATAATCATTCAGAAATTTCCTGTGAAGGTATCTCCCTTGTTGTTTATGACACCTAATAAGTAAGTGTGCTTTCAGTTAACATATCATTGGAAGTAACCTTTTATGGCTGATTTCATTAAATTAAATGTGTTGGGAGATGTTCATCTATGGGCATTAGCATTTTTTCATGAGCTAAGTGAGAGAAGTATATAAGTAGGCTTCATACCACATCTTTGACCCAATAGGTCTATGATCCACCTACTTATATGCTCTTCAACTCATCCACTTCTACACAACGTGAGACTTCTACTTCACACTTAGAATACTCAACATCTTCCCATCAAGCATGAGTTACTCCACTCCGACTATTGGATACACCAAAACTCAGTTCTCTATTTACTTGCACCATCGTTGGCTTATTATCAACGAAACACGCCGCCTTGACGTCGCCAGGAAGAATTTCGACACAAGATCCCATATGGATCTATCGACCACTTGTCGCTTCAATTTGAGTCGTCGAACCATCAGCTCTCATACCACTTGTTGGGATATCTTCATCCCTGGGCTATAACATTCTTCCATTGGCTAAGGGAAAAAACATATAAGTGGGTTTGACACCA
The DNA here is from genome assembly GCF_001865875.1 of Lupinus angustifolius. Lineage (NCBI taxonomy): Eukaryota > Viridiplantae > Streptophyta > Magnoliopsida > Fabales > Fabaceae > Lupinus > Lupinus angustifolius. Next base: position 16,031 of record NW_017725498.1, read on the forward strand.
CATCTTTGACCCAAAATCTTAAGGTATTAGATCTATGAGTCCATTCACTTATATGCTCTTCAAGTCATCCACTTCTACGAAACGTGAGACTTCTTCTTCACACTTGGAATATCCAACATCTTCCCCTCAAGCGAGTTACTCCACTTCGGGTATTACATACAACAGAGCTCAACTCTCTATCTACTTGCACTGTCGTTGACTTATCATCAACGAAACATGCCGTCTTGACCTCTCGTCAGGAACACATTCGACACAAGGATGCTTCATGGATCTATCGATCACTTGTTGCTTCAATTTGAGCTGTCGAACCATCGGTTTTGATACCACTTGTTGGTAGATCTTCATCTATGATCTGTATCATTTATCCATGAGCTAAGTGAAAGAAACATATAAGTGAGTTTGACACCACATCTTTGACCTAAAACCTTATAACATTAGGTCTATGGGTCCATCCACTTATATGCTCTTCAACTCATCCACTTCTATGCAACGTGAGACTTCTCCTTCACACTTTGAATATCCAACATCTTCCCCTCAAGTGAGTTACTCAACTTCGGGTATTGGATACACCATAGCTCAACTCTCTATCTACTTGCACCGTCGTCGGCTTATCATCAACAAAACATGCTGCCTTGACCTCTCGTCAGGAACATTTTCGACACAAGGATCCTTCACGGATCTATCGATCACTTGTTGCTTCAATTTGAGCTGTCGAACCAATGGCTATGATGCCACTTTTTAGTAGATCTTCATCCATGAGGTAAGTGAAAGAAACATAAAAGTAGGTTTGACACCACATCTTTGACATAAAACCTTAAGACTTTAGGTCTATGGGTCCATCCACTTATGTGCTCTTCAACTCATCCACTGCTACATATTGAGACTTCTCCTTCGCACTTGGAATACTGAACATCTCTCTCTTAGGCGTGAGCTACTACACTTCGAGTATTGGATACATCATAGCTCAAATCTCTTTCTACTTGCATCGACGTTGGCTTATCATCAACGAAACACGCCACATTGACCTCTCGCAGGAATACTTTCAACACAAGGATCCTTCATGGATCTATCAATCACTTGTCGCTTCAATTTGTGCTGTCGAACTATGGCTCTGATACCACTTGTTGGTAGATCTTCATCCATGAGCTATAACATTCTTCCATGGGCTAAGTGAAAGAAACATATAAGTGTGCTAGACACCACATCTTTGGCCCAAAACCTTAAGGAGTTAGGTCTATGGGTCCATCCACTTTTATCCTCTTCAACTCATCCACTTCTACATAACGTGAGACTTCTCCTTCACACTTGGAATACCCAACTTCTCTCCCCTAGATGTGAGTTACTCCACTTCGGGTATTAGATATACCAGAGCCTAACTCTCTATCTACTTGCACTGCCGTTGACTTATTATCAACAAAACATACTGCCTTGACCTCTCTCTCGTTAGGAACACTTTTGACACAAGAATCCTTCATGAATCTATCGATCACTTGTCGCTTAAATTTGAGCCTTCAAAACTTGTTGGTAGATCTTCTTCCATGGGCTATAACATTCTTCCATGAGCTAAGTGAAAGAAACATATAAGTGGGATTAATATTACATCTTTGACTCAAAACATTTAGGCATTAGGTATATGAGTTCATCCACTTCTGCATAATGTGAGATTTCTCCTTTACGCTTAGAATACCCTACAAAATGTTACTACAATTTTGTTTTGCTTCTTGTAACTTTTGATTTTACACAAGGGTTATTTGAATAATACGGATTAATTGACTTTTATCTTTGTTGCAGATTGAGATGGCATCTTTGTTCGAGCATCATCTGAAGTAGTCATAATGTGCCACAACGTTTGAATTAGTTCTTTTTCCTTGAACAGCGAGTTAACACCTTTTCCCACACCCACCAGGACCTGCTTATGTTGTAGTTCAAGCAAGGGATTTATATTCTCATATATTCTCACACTTCCTTTTTCTAACATCTTTTTTCACATCTACTTATAACTATTGGTGCTTCAAAACAACTTCTTTGACTAATAGTTATGAAATAATATAAAAACGGACGTGAGAAAAAGTGAGAATATTATTAGTCCTTATATTACTGGTTATATTGAGCAGAAGACTGAAACTTATTTTTGGTCATAAAATTTAAGTGTCCATGGGGGCACAACTGTGGGGTTGAGAGTTTGTACCAATATTATGAAAGTGGTTATGGCGAATAATATCCTTTTTTACTTTCTTAACTTTTTTTATTGCTATTGCTTGCTTTTCTATTCACCTTATAATATGTATATTTAAAAGTGTGCCGGAGAAAAAGAAAAGTTCACCTCACTTTTTTACACAATATCATGTACACGAGCCAAATATCAAACTTAAAAGGACCCTATAATAAGTTTAACTAGGTTAAACGTCTAGTCAGACCAGGTGATTTCATATATAATTAATAATTTTATATGTAAGTATATAATTATAAATATGTAACTAATAATTATGTGTAATTATGTTAAATTAAATCTTTCTATTTTTTTGGATTGGAACAAAACAAAACATTATTCCATTTTTTAAATATTAAGTGACATGTCTGATCCACTTCTCAAATTATTTTAGTTTAATTGGGTTTAACACAGTTAAATTAGAATTTTTCTGGTTCAAAGCTTTTCAACTCGTTATTCAATTAAGACTTCAAACCGGAGTTATTTTCATGTTCAATCAACAATTAAGTAGATCGAGCCGGCCAGTCCAGTTTTAACATTACTGTTTGTTTTCTTCGGATTTGGACCCAAAGAAATGCAGAGGAAAAAACCCCATTTTTTTGATCTTTTTCTTTCGCATCTTTTATAATTACTGGTCGAAGAAAAATTGTTTTGGAAACAACAATGTAGGTAGAAAACGGTTTGTCATAAAAGCAGAGTGATTTTTACCAAAAAAACGTTAATCTTCAAAATTTCTAAAAGGCCTGTGTAATTTGTGAACAACACACAAATAGTGGATAACTTTATCAGGATTCAGGAGGTAAACACCAACATGATTAAAATATGCTATATACTAATTTAATAATTTTTATAATCTTATTCGATAACTCTTATGCAGATACAGCGTATTTTTATTAGTTTTAGTTGTAATTTTTTTATTTAGGAAAGTAAAGTTAGATTGCAGAATGCAGATGAATTAGCATAGAAATGTGATAATAATGATAAGTTGCCTTCACAAAAGTGAGGAAAAACTATGGGTAGGTGGTCTAATTGGTAGCATACTCCATATCAACTTAATACATGTGAAAGTTAGTTAACATAACACACGTGTTGATAATCATAAATGTTTCTTTACAAGTTAGGTTTTGGTCCAAAACAAAGAACAAAAAAAAAGCTTTAGAGTTGTCTCACAAATATATTTTATAACTTTCAAGTATTTTCCTTCCCTTCACTACCTTTAGAAAACTAACTCACAAACATACCTTATAGGAATCTTAATCAATTTTCTCAGTTGAAGAGTTATTCCATGATGCCTTTATCAATTTTCTGCTGCAGCCTGAATTAATTAATAGATTATACAAATCTTAGTAATATTATTCTAGTTGTCGCCTACTTGGATTATCATATTATATGGTTTATTATCCCGATTAATAATAGAATATCTCAATATAGTTCTAAAGGTTGTACTATATTTTTTGGGTACTACCTGTTGAAAGAAAAGAAAAAAAAGAACGAATTTAGAAAAGAAAGAATGTTTTTTATCGATTAAGACAAAATGTAATCGATTATCGAGAGATGAGAGAAGAAATTTGCAAAATTGAATAATATTTCGCAACCTTTTTATTTCAAACACAAATTCTTTTATAACAGAAGTAACAATCTATTTAATCGATTATACAAGCTATTAATTGATTAACAAAACTACTATTAATCGATTAATGAAAGTAGCTAAATGAATTACAATATTCCCAACACTCTCCCTTAATTCATACTAGCTAGACTATGGACTCCAAGTTTATATCTAAGTTCTCCAAACCTTCTCTTCTTCAATGACTTAGTTAGAATATCTGCAACTTGCCATTCAAATTTACAAAATTCCAATTTTAATCTTCCTCTACTCACTTGATCTCTAAGGAAATGGAATCTTGTCTCTATGTGCTTACTTCTCCCATGTGCTACTGGATTTTTGGCCAAGTTTATTGTTTATTTATTATTAACCATCAGCTGCATACTTTCCTCTTCATCCTTTAGCTTTAATTCTCCAAGTAATTTCTCCACCCATAGAGCTTAGGAAGCAACCATACAAGCAGGAATATATTCTGTTTCACATGAGGACAAAACAACCACATCTTGTTTATTTGAACATCAAGAGATTGGAGCACAACCAAGTATGAACATATAGCATGTTGCGCTCTTTCTATCACTCTTGTCTCCACACTAGTCTGCAATACTAAATTCAAGCATGTTGTGATTGGTGATGTTGGTTTTGGAAGGAAGCATTAACCCATGTTCAATTGTTCCTTTTACATATCTAAGTATCCTCTTGGCTGCAAGTAGGTTAGACTTCCTTGGTGACTCCACATATCTACTCACCAATCATACTCCATATGCAATATCTGGCATTGTGTTGCATACATGCCTAAGACACCCTATCATTTGTCTATAAAGTGTCTTGTCCACACTTGAATCTTCTCCAAGTTCATCAGATGTAGTACCTGCTTCAATGGGAGTGAAAACTGAGTTGCAACCATTCATATGTGAAAGTGCAAGTGTCAAAGTGTTGCACTATTAAGTTATTCTCAACTGTTCTCAACAACCCGCTAATCAATTAAAATGGCACTTAATCGATTAACTAGATCTCGGAAAGCTTTTCTATATAAACTATGTTTTTAGGTCTTGCACCATACATCATATCATTCATTTTAGAATTGCTAAGTTGCATATTTTTCGTGCTCATTTGTGTCATTTTAGGCGGAGAGAAATGCATAGTGAGATAGTGAGAGATAGTATCATGTTTAGGGTTTAATTAGGATCTAATTGCATGTGATTAATGTGTTAACATTTTCTATCTTCTTTTACATGATTCTTGCATTTCTTTAGAAGAATTCTAGGATAGAAATTCTCTGTTTTCGCACATCAATTAACTCATACATATTCATGCTTACTTGTGAGTCTTGTATAGGGTTTTCAGCTGAGATGTAATTGTGATATTTTGAGCTACATTGTGCTTGATAATACTCTGATTTTTGTATTGTTTTTAGTGTTGTAATAAGGGAAATCGTCTCTTGGTGTCGTACCACCAAAGAGACTCAGTTATTCTTCACCAAGACTTAGAGCTCTTGAGTTTAGAATGTTTCTTGGCTGGGGCTAGATCGTAAGAAATGTTTTCTTAGGCGATTAGGTGAGCCAAAATGAGAAATTAGGTTCTTGGATTCAAGAAGGGAGCATCTAAGTTTGTGTATTGGAAGTGTGCATGTAAAATTACTTTCATTTCAATATCAATGAAGAAAATCTCCCGAGATCAGAAGAGGTGGCCTGTATGTAGTTTGCAAGTGGACCCGCAAACGAACCAGGATAAAATTCCTTGTTGCAGGCTCTTTCTATCCTTAATCTCTTTAATTTCAAGTTGTAATAATTGCCTAATAGTAGTTGATAATTTTGGATACTGTAAATTTGCCATATTGAGTTTAATTATATTCAAGTATATTTTCTGTATCTGTATCTGATTATTGGTGAGTGGCTGAGCAATAAGCCACTTCGCAACTTGCTGTTTTCTGTGAGTTAATCGATTAAGACAGAGTGTTATGTTAAGTGCCAAAATGTTAATGAATTTAGGGCACTTTGTTTAGATTTATGATATAATTGCATACAATTTCCGACAATTTAGTAATCTTGTATTCTTTAGGAATTTAATTATGTGTTGTTGTTTTCAGGGAAAGAAATGATGAATAAAGGAGAAAAAAAGAAGAAGAATAAGTTTCTGAACAACACAAGCCTCGCTCAAGCGAGGTAATGGTCGTTCAAGCCATAATTCAGAGGAAAATCATCAGAAAACACTAGTACCTCTCGCCCAAGCGAGGGTGCCTCGCTCAAGCGCTATTTCAAGACAAAAAGGCCTCATACTTACTGTTTCTCCCTTTCCCAAGCGAGGGAGCCTCACCCAAGCGAGTACACCTCGCCCAAGCGAGGTGTTCAGGCGTGGAAATGCATCTTCTCTCGCTCAAGCGAGAATCTCTAGCTTAAGCGAGAGAGTAACATTTAGTGGTTGATATAGGCAGTTCTAGAGGAAAAACCAGGTATCGAAACACTTCTGAAGCAATTCTTGACACGAAATATAGGGAGATTAGGATAGAAATCGTGGAAACGATTCTATTTCACATAATTTCTTGTATTTCTCATGATCAGAGTGTTGTCATGACCAGGATGAGTGGCTAGTTCATCGTTATTGGGATTTGAAATGTAATTTTCTAACCTTTGTACTCCTGGATTCAATTCTAATGTAATTGTTATTTGATTTTGGGAAGTTTATCCCATTCTTAATGCATGAGTTTAATTAGCTACCGAATTCTTGTTCTTGGGTTCAAGTTTAATTGGAAAGTTAAATTTGACACCTGATTTGGATTATCTTCTTTCGTACACCATTATTTCAGGAATGGATAATGATGTATGAATTGCTTTTACATTGTTTTTAATGCTAGTTAATCAGTCAATTAGCCAAGGAATTGGTAATTGAGTGATTATCTAAGGATTTTACACTCAAGGAATTGATGTAAATGAATTGCCGAAAATGTGCATCAGAATCAATAACTTTGCAAGTTGGTTGGAATTGAATCTATTAGGGGTGTTCGCGGTCCATTTGGATCGGTTTTTAAGCAAAAAATCATCTGATCCAAAGACGTAATTAATAAGCGGTCCGGTCCGGTCCATTTATATTAAGATGTCCGATCCAGTCCGGTCCAAATATTATATGCGGTTTCGATCCGGTTTGGATCGGTCTATTTTTTAGATATAAACATATAAATTCCTTCAATTTTAGCCTACAACACCAACAAGGTAATGTAATAACCAGAACAATGAAGAAAAGTTTGATTCTTTTAATAGCAAGATTAGAAACATCAATATTCATATTGTTACGACAGTTTATATGTGTTTTTGCTGTGTTTAGCTTACTGCTTAATGCTTATGTGATATATTTTAGTTAACATAATAATATCGGTCCGGTCTGGATCCCAGACGTGAAACCGAAGATCGGACCGGACCGAACGGTCTTTAAAAAATAAATCCAATACGATCCAAATACATTCCGTTTTTGCGGTTTCGGTCTACTTTGGATCGGTTTGCGGTTTTTGTTTTGGACCGGTCTGGATTTGAACACCCCTAGAATCTATGGATGTACAAAGGGAAAGATGATGAATTTCGATCCCAACTCTTTTAAATTCAGAGTTGTCGCGCCCCGATTTTCGGCTACGCGACCTATTTGAGTCGCCACTACATTTTATGGTTAAAAATGTAGAAAAATCTTTAAAGCCCAATCACATTGGGCTTTTGGATTTTTGCTAACCAGGTTCGGAAGTCGATTACGAAATGGGGAAGGTATTAGCACCCCATTCGCCCATAATAAAACGGTATCCTAACTAATTGCATACATTGAATACCCTTAATTTATTTAAATTAAATTGCTTAAACAAAATACTTTTTATATTTTTATTTGTGTCTCACAAGTTCATATTGCTCCTACGTATCCCCGGGTGCAATAGGGAAATCAAGACTACGTAGTTCTTAAAAATTTAATTTGGTTAGATTTGAAAAGAAAGTTAAAAATTGTTTGGATTTATTCGAAGTTGAACTAATAGACGAAGAGTCAACATTGATTGCTTACCTTCTCTCACTTCGATAGATAGCAGAAGCAGTACAAGTGACCGCGACCGATTCTCAGCTCGAAGTGAAGAGAAAGACGCAATACGAGTCGTAACCTCGACTACTGAACCTCAAAATAATTAAAACTTATTAATATTAATCTTAATTTTAAAAAAAAGTTTAGAAATTTATTTGAGTTTAATTAGAGTGGAATTAATAGATGAAGAATCAACATTGATTGCTTACCCTCTTTCCATATTGATAGATAGCAGAAGCAGTACAAGTGACCGCGACCGATTCTCAATTCGAAGTGAGAAGAAAGATACAATACGAGTTTTAACCCCACTATTAAATCCCAAAGGTACTTAAAACCCTTTTTTTACTTTTAATTGACTTACATATTTTTAAAGAAAGAGAACTAATAAATGACGAGTCGACATTGGTCATTAACCATCTTCTTACTTCGATAACTAACGGGAGCAGTACAAGTGACCACAACCGATACTCGGTTCGAAGTAAGAAGTAAGATATGACACGAGCCGTAACCTCATTATTACCTTCTCATGAAAATGATTTTATTTATTAAAAAAAGAATAAAACTTTTAGTTTAAAATATATTGTTATTAAAGTCATTGATAATAAATTTATATGATTAGTAAGTAAACATCAACTTAATTTGGGGTAATATCATTTCATTAATATAACAAAACAAACAACAAGCAAAATATAACAAATAATAAGTAGATGAATATAAAGAATAAATAGTAGTATTATTATTACTATTACTATTATTATTATTATTATTATTATTATTATTATTATTATTATTATTATTATTATTATTATTATTATTATTATTATTAGGAACATAAATGAATAAAGAGGGTTAAGGGGGGTAACATACGGTTACCCCCATCCTCTGTTAACCACAAATTGGGAGAAAAAGTAATCCCTAACTTGAGTTACTCCTTTTTTCTTCTTCCAGCGGCGGCGGCGAATGGAAATAAAGGAGGATTGCGGTGGTGCGAATGGCAGAAGGCACATCAATCATTCACGGTATTAGCTACAGGTTCGTGAACTCGGGTCAACCCAACTGTGAGGAGATGTGCCGAGCCTGAGGTGCGATTTGGTAGTGACGGTGATGCGTCTTTGCTTGGATATGACTTGGTCATGGAGGTGGAGCCTCCATGGTTCCAACAACGGCGTGAGGATGATGGCTCCTTGAACCACCGTCTCTCCTTCATCTTCTCTAGTTGACACACCGACGTAACACCCTGGTTTCGTGGTGGTTAGGGGCGCCAGAATAAGGTGACTTCTCTGTTTTCTTCTTCATCTTCTCCGGTTGTCATGCTGGTCCAGTTTGTAGCATCGCACGGTGGTCTCACGGTGGTTCAAAATTCCGGGTCGGATTGACCTTTTTTATTTTTATTTTTTTATTTCAGGTTTACAAAATGTGGTGTTGTGGGATGATAGATTGTGGTTTTAGTTGATAAGTTAAAGGAATGAATATTATTTCTGAGTTAAGTCACTGATTGATAATTCCAAATTGCATCTACTTAATTATTGGTATGATTGCGATTATGCTTTAAGGATTACCATGATGTTGTTTGATTTAGTTTGTGTTGTTTTCTGTTTGTTCATTACAAGGAAAGTAAGTTTTCATGAAATTTCAATGTTTATAATTTGTACATATACATATGTTTGTACTGTTACTGGAATTAGTTATGTGAAGGTTGGATAAGGGTTTGAAGCAAAAACATTGGTTATAGATTGGGGATTCAAAAAAATCAGTCACTGGTTAAGAATTATGTTCATGTATTTACGTTGTTTTGGTTGTTGATGAAAGGAGGCATACATATGGTACATAAAAGTGATTTGAAACAGGGTAAAAGCTTAACGAAAATTATTTACTTCATACAATAATTAAAACTGAAAGTATATCATGAAAATATTGTCATGGATGTACCGTGAAGACTTAATGATATGCATTATGTTAAAGACTAAAAAATGCTAATGATATACATGATTACTAACCTGTTTTAGATTTCCCTTTTGTATATACCTCGCCTTTTGTATCCTTGATTACTCTGCTCTTGCCTTTACTTGATTTTAATAACAGGATGCTTTTTCTCTTTTATCCAGTGCCCCCTTTGTTCAGTTTTTTTCTCTGTACCTGTTACCCTTTTTTTCTTTTTCGTGTTGTCCCCCCTTTTACTTGTTTGTTACTCTCTGGTTAAATGGATGAAGCCTATCACCTTTTCCTTAAAATTGGGTAACCACCCCTAACTCTCACATAGTGGTTCCATGACTTTAGGAAACCACCTTAAGCTGTTATTTCATTATAAAACTGATTTCGAATTAAATATTAATATCTATTTTATTATCAGAAATCAGTTTTTGAGTAATTATCATAATGAGTTTTATTCCAAATAAAATAAATTAAAGAAAAAAACCTAAAATGTTACCCTATACATATAAACAATGTAGTGATCAATAAAATGAGGAATTAGTGATTAAATTTAAAGGCCCAATTTCTAGCCCATTGAGATTTTTTTCAACCAATGCTTACTATAGCAAGCTATACACAAACATTAACATCATGCATATCAATATTTCATAAAATAATTCTAATAAATATATACTAGAGTCTATTTTATATGTTGAACAATGGACCGAACAAAAGTGAGTATTCACACCCTCTTTACTTGTTGCTTACTTGATAACAAGCAAACTGAGGTTCGTGAGATATCATGGTAAGTAACCAGTAAATATAAGAATGCTAATTTTGTCAAGGTCCATAGAAATTTCATTGACAACGTCTCAAGTACTTATCGTTATGAAAGCGAAGTTATTTTAAACATGATCTAAGTTTGCTCTTGGGAGTTGGATGTGGACCCAAAGACACAGGTCGGTGTAATGCTACAATTTGGAGTGAAAAGGTGAAACCAAAGACGCACGTTAGCATACTGCCAGAATTTGGAGATATAAGGGTCAAAGCCAAGAACGCCGATTGGTGTGCTGCCAGGACTTGGAGTGACAAATTAAAACCACAGACGCAGGTTGGTGTACTGCCAGAATTTGGGTTAAAAAGGTGAAACCAAAGACGTAGGTTGGTGTACTGCCAGAATTTGGAGACATAAGGGTCAAAGCCAAGAACGCAGGTTGGTGTGCTGCTAGGAGTTGGAATGACAAGTTAAAACCAAAGACGCAGGTTGGTGTACTGCCAGAATTTGGGTTAAAAAGGTGAAACCAAAGATGCAGGTTGGTGTACTGCCAGAATTTGGAGACATAAGGGTCAAAGCCAAGAACGNNTTGGTGTGCTGCCAGGACTTGGAGTGACAAGTTAAAACCAAAGACGCAGGTTGGTGTACTGCCACAATTTGGGTTAAAAAGGTGAAACCAAAGACGTAGGTTGGTGTACTGCCAGAATTTGGAGACATAAGGGTCAAAGCCAAGAACGCAGGTTGGTGTGCTGCCAGGACTTGGAATGAAAAGTTAAAACCAAAGACGCAGGTTGGTGTACTTCCAGAATTTGGGTTAAAAAGGTGAAACCAAAGACGCAGGTTGGTGTATTGCCAGAATTTGGACACATAAGGGTCAAAGCCAAGAACGCAGGTTGGTGTGCTGCCAGGACTTGGAGTGACAAGTTAAAACCAAAGACGCAGGTTGGTGTACTGCCAGAATTTGGAGACATAAGGGTAAAAGCCAAGAACGCAGGTTGGTGTGCTGCCAGGACTTGGAATGACAAATTAAAATCAAAGACGCAGGTTGGTGGACTGCCAGAATTTGGGTGAGAAAGGTGAAACCAAAGACGCAGGTTGGTGTACTGCCATAATTTGGAGACATAAGGGTAAAAGCCAAGAACGCAGGTTGGTGTGCTGCCAGGACTTGGAGTGACAAGTTATATAAATGTGAGATGTCATGTTTTTTTTATTTCATTTTTGTGTAAAATGCATATGACTACATATAAATGCATGTTATTAGATGCTTATGTATGGTAATTCTATAATTTTTTTCAAGTCGAATTGAGTTGTGATTGGTATCAATTGCTATTGCTCCATCGCATCCTCAATAGTTGGTTGTAGATTGCTGTTTGCAGGGAGTGAGATTGTATGGGCGACCATTAATCCTACCCTTCAGTAATAAAATGCTATTTTCTTTCAAATATTTATTAGAACAACGTATTTAAAATTTCAATGGATAGTACAAGTTTAATGAGAACGATCTATGCAACAAAAAAGACTTCACTTCATATATGGATAAAGGAAATAGAAAAGTGTTTGGCTTTTTGTGTTATGGATGAAGTTACAGGAGTTGGTTATAAATAATAAAACATGTTGGAGCCACACTATTCAATCATTGACTATCCAAAAATTGCCCCAGTAAATTGTCTTAATTTTTGGTCCACCAAAAATTTGCCCCAGTATTGACTTATTGGCTTGTCCTCTTGAGAGACCTTTTTTTTTGTGTTCCTAATTTTTGCTTAGATCCCCCTCTCGGGTTTTCGACCTAACAGGATTATTCTTTTTTTTTAAAGAGAGTTTGTGTATCGATCATGGATATATTTTTTGTTTGTTTTTGTTTTGGAGTCAGTTATTTGGTACCCTTGGTGTATATCTCAAACATTTCGGGTCTCGACAAGGACTTTTTGGGCTTGTAACATGGTCTGGTTAGGGTTTACAAGAAAGAAAGGGATATAAGGCTCAAATGATGTGTTTCCCGCCCCCAACTTCCACCCCCAACTTTCTCCATATTCTCCATAATCCTATTTCCAACATATCTTATATTTCAATCATGGATATGAATTCCATTCCTTTTTTTGAAAAAGGAAAAGTTTTGTAACCATTCTAGTTTGATAATTTTATTTACCCTTGCTTTTGCCTAAGGTTTTACTAAAACTCTTAGCGGGCTCTTTTTATCATCCAATTGATCCACTTTTAGATATTTTCAAGATTTGTTGGAAAACTATCCTTTCCCTGGTTTATTGGTGTTTTTCGAAGGTGTTCTGTTTTTGAATAAACTTCTTTCATATTGTCTTGGCTCAAAAAGGGTGACTAGGGATATCTTCATTGGTGTTTGGAATAACAAAGAAGCCTTGTGTCATCAACACGACCTACTTGAGGATATACACCATGTGGGATTTATTTACATCATCCTCCTAAAAGAGTGCGCGAATGCATTAAAAAAAATGCATGGTCAATGCACAAAACATTTTTTTTTTGTTTTTTTGTTTTTTTTGTTTTTTTCGAAAGGTCCCTCAAGCATAATACTTCTTCATGACATCTGAATTTACGGAAAGAGATAGGTCATTTCCGTCCATAGTAGTCAATATCAATGCTCCTCCAGAGAATGCATTTTTCACCACGAATGGTCCTTCATAATTTGGGGTCCACTTCCCTCTATGGTCCTTATGTATTGGGAGTATCTTATTAAGCACCAGATCTCCCTCTTGAAAATGGTGCGGCCGAACTTTCTTAGCATAAGCTCTCATGAGCCTTTTCTGGTATAATTGACCATGACATATAACAACTAATCTTTTCTCTTCTATCATGTTCAGTTGGTCGTACCACGCTTGGATCCATTCTGATTCCTTCAATCCTGATTCTGCCATGATTCTGAGTGACGGAATTTCTACTTCAATTGGGAGCACTGCCTCCATTCCATACACTAGCGAGTAAGGTGTTGCCCCAGTTGATGTGCGTACGGATGTGCGATACCCATGTAGAGCAAAGGGTAACATTTCATGCCAATTCTTGTATGTTACCACCATCTTCTGAACAATCTTCTTAATATTTTTGTTTGCTGCTTCTACTGCTCCGTTCATCTTAGGGCGATAAGGTGAAGATGTATGATGCTTGATCTTGAATTCACTGCACATCTCGATCATCATCTTGTTGTTCAGGTTTGTGGCATTGTCTGTGATGATCTTGCTGGGTAACCCATATCTACACACTACCTCCTTCTTGATAAAACGTAATACCATTGTCCTGGTCACATTGGCATATGAACATGCCTCAACCCACTTTGTGAAGTAGTTGATGGCCACAAGGATGAAGCGATATCCATTGGAAGCCTTCGGTTATATTGGTTCGATAACATCCATTCCCCACATGGAGAACAACCAGGGTGCTGAAAGGACATTTAGAGGATTTGGTGGAGCATTGATATTGTCTGCATAAATTTGGCATTTGTGGCATTTCCTGACATAAGTACAACAGTCTGTCTCCATTGTCATCCAAAAGTAACCTGCCCTTAAGATTTTTCTAGCCATAGCATGTCCATTTGCATGAGTTCCAAACGAACCTTCATGCACGTCCTTGAGTATTACTTTAGCTTCTTTCTCTTCTAGGCATATGAGGAGTACCTTGTCATGATTCCTTTTGTAAAGAACATCACCATCTAGAAAGAAACCCATGGCTAGTCTTCTCAAGGTTCTCTTATCAGTTTCAAAAGCACCAACTGGATACTCCTTTTTCTGTATATAGACCTTGATGTCATGATACCATGGCTTTCCATCTTGCTCTACTTCTAGAGCACAACAGTGGATTGGTTGGTCTCTACTTTATATTTTGATGAGAGGTTGATCTTTCCCACTGATATGGAACATTGAGGATAATGTGGATAAAGCATCGACTAATCTGTTATCCTCCCTCGGAATGTGGTGGAAGTCGATCTTCTCGAAGTGTTCAACCATTCTATGGATATACTCATTGTAAGGTACTACTTTGTTGTCACAGGTCTCCCATTCTCCTTTTAGCTGATGGATGACCAGGGCTGAGTCCCCGAAGACCTTTGATGGATGACCAGGGCTCCCATTCTCTTTCCAATGCTTCATATTCGGCTATATTGTTGGTGCAATCAAAGCATAACCTAACAGTAATAGGAGTGAAGTCGCCTTCTGGAGATATGAGTATGACCCCTATGCCGTGTCCGAGTGCATTGGATGCCCCATCAAATACTAATGTCCACACACCATCTTTTGTTGGTTCTCCCAAGGATAGACTCATGATACCCTCATCCGGGAACTCTTGGTTCATTGGTTCGGTCTTCTCTATGGGTCGACTAGCAAGATAATCTACAAGGGCACTACATTTGATTGCTTTCCGTGTCACATATACTATATCATATTCCGACAATAAGACCTGCCATCGAGCGATTCTTCCTGTTAATATTGGTTTCTCAAAGATATACTTTACAGGATCCATCTTTGAAATCAGCCAAGTGGTGTGAGTCAACATATACTGCCTCAATCGACAAGATACCCATGCTAACGCACAACATGTACATTATAGCAATGAGTATCTCGTCTCGCACTCAGTGAACTTCTTACTTAGATAGTATATGGCTTGCTCTTTTCTGCCTGATTCGTCATGTTGGGCTAAGACACATCCCATGGAGTCCTCTAGCACTGTTAGGTACATTAGAAGAGGTCGACCAGGTACTGGAGGCATCAATATTGGGGGTTTGGTCAAATATTCCTTTATGCTTTCAAAGGCTCTCTGGAAATCGTCATTCCATGCCTGACTCTTCCTTAATAGCTTGAAGATTGGTTCATAGGTAGCTGTTAGCTGAGAGATGAACCTGGATATATAGTTTAAACGCCCTAAGAAACCTCTGACTTCCTTCTCAGTTCGGGGTGCTGGCATTTTGATGATTGCTTTGACCTTCTCGGGATCTACTTCTATTCCTTTCTGGCTGACGATGAAACCAAGGACTCACCCTGATTTAACCCCAAAGCAACATTTTGTAGGATTTAGCTTGAGGCTATACTCTCTGAGTCGTTCAAACAACTTCCTTAAATTCTCCATGTGTTCCCCCTCTGATTTGGACTTGCATATGATGTAGTCTATATAGATCTCCACCTCCTTATGCATCATGTCGTGGAAAAGAGCTACCATGGCCCTTTGGTATGTGGCCATAGCATTCTTAAGACCAAAAGGCATGACTAGATAGCAAAAGGTTCCCCATGGGGTGATGAAAGTAGTTTTATCCACATCTTCTGAAGCCATTTTGATCTGATGGTAACCTGAGTACCCATCCATGAAGGAGAAAAGAGCATGGTTTGCAGTGCTGTCAACCAAAACGTCTATATGAGGTACCGAGAAATCATCCTTTGGGATAGCTTTGTTCAAATCTCGGTAGTCAACGCATATCCTGAGGTTGCCTCCTTTCTTTGGTACTGCCTCAACATTGGCCACCCAACTTGGATATGTAGAAACCGTCACGAATCCAGCATCTAGCCATTTCTCCACCTCCTCTTTCACCCTTAAAGAAATATCTGGCTTTATCCTTCGTATTTTCTGCTTAACCGGACGTGAATATGGATTCAACGACAGCTTGTGTTCCACTATGTTTCTATCCAGACCAGGCATGTCAACATACGACCAAGCGAACACATCTTTGAACTCATGCAGAAGTTGAATCATCTTTTGCGTTCTTCCTCTTTCATCAATGTACCTACTTTCACTTCCCTTTTGTCGTCCTTTGTCCCCAAATTTACTAGCTCAGTGGGCTCTTCATGAGGTTTAATATCTCTAGACTCCTGCTCAACCATCCTTAATAACTCAGGCGATGCTTCCCATTCTTCATCACTATCTTCTTCATTGAGCTGATTAACTGGATGATCATGATTGTATGTGTGGCTCAAAATATTATTTCTAGAGTTAAAGTTGGATCTGCATAAGGTTGATGTTGTGATTAGTTATTTTTTATTTTTTTCATGGTTTTACCTTTTGTGTGTGCTTGTTTTAGTGTGTGCAAGTAAAAAATGAAGAATAGAATGAAA
>NW_017725499.1:0-826 GCF_001865875.1 Lupinus angustifolius
CTATTCGATGAAAAATAAATAGATGTCCTTATTCGAAAAGAAAGAAAATAAACCCAATAGCTTTAGACATGGCTAAGGGATTCTAGCATCTTATTACATTGTTTCTAAAAACACTTGTGGAGATGCATCTTCCTCTATCCAGTTGTTGAGAGTGGTGCCTGGAGGACACTGAACAATGTAGTCTGCCCCACCTTCTGAATCATCATCTCCCAAAACAACAATCATTCTGGGTTCCCAGCCTGCACTAACGAAGTTCTTGCTAATGTGTGGGATGAACATCCCTCCAGCTTCATACTCCCACTGCCCCAGGCGATCCATTCTTCTTTTCTTCTTCTCTTCAGCAGTTCTTTCCCTATCTTCTCAGGTGGGTCTATATCTCAGGCCATACCGATCTTTAGCGTGATGTATCATGACGATATTTTCTCTTCCTTGGCCAAACTTCCGAGCCCTTTTCCAGGTTGGTAGCCCTTCTACAGCATTACTCTCGCCATCATCAGTGATGCCTCTGAAGGTTGGGGGCGTAGTGTAGGTGTCCCCCCTCCTACAAATGAAGCGTTGGCAATCTCCAGTACTTGGAAGGATGTTCCAATAGCTTCCTCGGCTGCTTCAATGTACAGAGTGTCAACAGATCTTGATACCAACATATCTTCTCCAAGAATATTAAGGAGTTTTCCATCCACTATAAACTTAACTCGTTGGTGCAATGTAGATGGTACAGCCCCTGAAGCATGGATCCACGGCCTTCCCAACAAATAGCTGTAACTGGGATTAATGTCCATGATATGGAATACTATTTGGAAAATGCAGGGTCCTATTTTTATAGGCA
>NW_017725500.1:0-3017 GCF_001865875.1 Lupinus angustifolius
TACATTATAGAGATGTGCAGAGGGTTAGTGTGTCCCATTCCCTCAGATGGTATTTCCTGATCGCTAAAAGATATGTAATTGTCATCCACAATGTTATTGATGATGCCACCAAGCTTGTCAGTGGTTATGTCGTAACTAACATGTGCACGGTTCAGTATCTCCATTAGCACTTTTCTGTGGGGTTCAGAGCTCATTAGCAGAGACAAAATGGATATCCTGGCTGGAGTGCGGTTCAGTTGATCCACGACCTTATACTCACTCTGCTTTATGAACTTCAGAAATTCACAAGCCTCTTCATTAGATATTTCCCCTTTATCTCCATGATTATGCAACAGGTCATTCAGATTGGCCTCTAGTTCATCTTCTACAGGGATATATACTTTCCTTTTTCCTTTATCTCTGGCTAAGGCCTTTTCAGCATCTGAGGGAACATAGACACATCCACTTCTAGTTATCCGATTGTCCCCAAAACATTGGTGTCTTCTATCTGTTGCTCAATTGTCTCTGAATTTCCTCCACTATAGATCCATGGTACCGCTTTATCTATTTTGTAAGGGAAAGGTTGTGGTTTCTCTTTTGCTGTAGGCCTCAGTACAGGCTCCATCCTACTTATGATTGGCACCCATCGAGTTATTTGTGGGTGTAACTGAGCATTATCCGGAATGTTCAATACAGGTTCATATCGAGTAACTGATGGCCTCATATTCCTTCTCATGTCTTCCTCACTTCTAGTGGTAGTGTTAACAGCTTGATACGAAGGCCCCCTCTCTATTGTGATCAACCTCATATCCAACATTTTTTGCAACAAGATCTTAAATTCTGGACACTCCTCTAGGGTATGACCCACTTCGCCATGCAACTCACAATCAGTTGAATTTTCATCTTCCATAATCTTTTCCACCATCCCACACTTACACATCTCCTGAAAAATTACCCTCATGGGTGTTTTTACTTCATTTGCTTCCCAAACGAATGCTTTACCTTGAGCCTCCTCTACAACATTCACCCCCTGATTACCATGATTAGGTAATGGATTTCTGTCCACGTCTGGCACAGTAGGCTTGAAATGTAGTTGTTTGGCATTGATTAGGTTTTGCACCTTATGCTTCAAAGCCTTACAATGTTCAATAGAGTGGCCAATGACCCAGAGTGGTACTCGCAGGTAACATTGGGATTAAACCAAGCCTCAAGTGATTCGGGCACTATTCCTACTATAGGGCTTATCATTCTCTCCCTTAAAAGATGATTGTATAGTTCTGCATAAGATATAGGTATGGGATCGAGTTGTGGGCCTCTTCTTTCCGGATTCAGGTAATTGCGGTTTTGGGTTTGATTTTAGTAGGCCTGTGTTTGGTTGTGGTTTTGACGGGGTTGGTAGGGTTGTGTTTGGTTATAGTTTTGGCGGGTTTGGTTGTTGTTATTGTGGGCTATGTAGTTGGGTTGTGAGGAAGGTGTGGCAATGTATGAGGCTTGGTATTTAGGGTTTTGGGCTTTGTATCCCTTCGGCTCAGTGAACACCGCGAGTGCTTCTCCCTCGTTCTTCTTCATAAAGTTGGGCTTCTTGCCTGTGCCTGATTTGGGCTGATCTACTACCAGCTTTCCACTCCTTATGCGTCCTTCTATTTTCTCCCCAACCTTAATGAGTGCATTGAAGCTCGATGCAACACTTCCCACCAAGTAATCATAATAGGGCTCCTTCAAAGTATCCACGAAGATAGACAACTGTTCTTCCTCCTCCAATCTGGGTATGACTTGTGACGCCAAAGCTCTCCAGCGTTGCATGTACTCCTTAAAGCTTTCTTCTGGCTTCTTGGCCATGTTCTGAAGCTGGGCCCTGTCAGGAGCAGCATCCTCATTGTACTTATACTGCTTCATGAAGGCATTGGATAAATCAATGAAAGTTTTAATCTGAGCCTTTTCCAAGCGGATGTACCAACCCATGGCTGCCCCTGTCAGACTGTCTTGGAAGCATTGAATCAACAGTTTGTCGTTTCTGTGATGAGCTGTCATCTTACTAGCATACATATGTAGATGACTTTTCGGGCAGGAAGTACCGTCGTATTTCTCGAACTCAGGAGTTTTAAACTTTGGTGGAAACACTACATCTGGTACGAGGCACATCTCAAATGCATTTTTTACATCAGGGATGCTTGTGTCCTCAATGGCCCTTAGTCTCTCCTTTATAAGTTCCAGCTCTGCCTTCTCTTGGCTTGAGGATTTGTTTGGGGTACCCCGTTTATCTTAGCTTTAGCTTGGTGGCTTTTGGTGTTGTTTTTATGAGGAAGATCGTGAGTAGGATCTTCGTCTTGCTCATTGTCGTCTTCCTCATCTGATTGTTGTTCCTCTTGACCATCAGTTGTGTCTTCATACCTTATAATAACACCCTTACGATGGTTGGCCCCAGTAACTATCTTGGGACCCACCTTTTGTATGGATTGTGAAGGTTTGGCGCCTGACGCATTGGTATTTTTTTAGAGTCTCGAGCCTTTTGCATATCTAAGATGATTTTCATCATCTGACTCATTTGCTATTTGATCTCAGCAAGCTCGGACTTGTTATCAATGCTACTGGATTCTTGGTCTGCCATCAGCTTGGATTGCAGTCTGGTGTGGTAAGGATGCTTAGGAGCAATGTTTATATGATACCTGGATGAGAAAATTTTCATTTTATTTAAATGAACAAAAATGATGCATGCAAAAAAATTTAAATTCCTTTTCGTATAGAGGATCGGTATAGCCAGACATTTCAACCCACATTCCGTCGACCATGAGGCGTGCCCCTATTGTCTCATTTTTGCATTGATGTCAATTTTAGAATGAAACATCAAGTTTCTAACCTTGATTGCATCTTTGTTCGTTCTCTTGTTAGAGGTTGTTAGCATTAAACGTCTTGCCCGACATTTGGTGATTTGAGGGCGTACCCAACAAAGTTGCATGCAGTTGATGACAACCATTAGAGTAAACATATAGTTTTAGACCAATGTTGTATCTAAATAGAAGACGTTTTAAACATTTTTG
>NW_017725501.1:0-782 GCF_001865875.1 Lupinus angustifolius
AAAGGATTACAATTCGTTTATTGTTTATTCTCCTATTCCTTATTTCTAAAATTCTTTTGTAGCCTCAACCCGCCATTTCTTAAGTTGTCTAGCTATTCCCCCACAAGCTTCAAAAAATGCCTTCATTTTTGGAAGAAGTTATGTTTCCGGGTACATTGTCATCTCTTGTCTAGCCTCGTAGAACAGCTTCAACCAATCATCAGAAAAATCACCGAGACCGTCAACTAATTGTCTACATATCCCTTCCCATTTGTTTATCTCCCATTGACTTTCTTCGAGTACTCCCTTCCAATTATCCTACCAATTTTCTTGGCTAGCCACTAATTCATCATATGCAGTTCTGAGTTTTCGAAGTTGTTCTGATAGCTGACTTGCTTCTGTTAATCCATCATAGCAGGCTTTCTCTGAAGCTTCGAGGCTGGCTTTGAGGTTATCTTCTTTCTGTTGTTCTTCACCCAATATCAACTGATAGTCTTTAACAATAGACCATGCTTGCCTTTCACTCTGTCTTATCTGCTCTACTGCAAGTTCTAGAGACTTTGCTTTGGCTTGAGCCTTGCGTGTGGCATGACTTTGCGTTTTTAACCGATCGACATGGTCATCTATCTCTGCATCTTTCTCTTTTACTGTCCGAATTAGGCGAACCTTTCCTGACTGAGAGCACATTTCAGCATAGTCCCTTTTAAGGCTTGTTTGTTCCTTCTTCATACTGGTGATGATTTTGTTGAGCTTTTCAAGACCCAGATTATCCTTGTCATGAGCGTCTCTGGCTTCTTCTAGCT
>NW_017725501.1:787-3517 GCF_001865875.1 Lupinus angustifolius
TAGCTTCGCCTCTAAGAGCTTGATCTGTTCCTTCAACAACTCGTTCTCAGATGGACCAGATGGTTTCCTCGGTGTAAAAGACCTGATGTTCTCCCAAATCATTTGGCCCACAAAGACGAATCCTTTTTAAAGCATTTCTGATTGCATCCAATTTCTCTTTGGTGGCCTCCTCGCTTTTGTACCATATGGAGAATCCCTGTAGCTGTTCGGGTCGTACCGGTGTCATTCCCCATTTGAGCTGACCAAGTATCAGAGCTGGGGTGAAGGAAATGCATCCTCAAGGCCCCATTAATATAATATTTGGGTACTCCCCGCAAGAATACATGATTGCTGAGTGTCTTTCATAAAAGCGAGTCTTTGTACCAAAGTTCCTAGGAGTAACCTCGTCAAACAACTTTTTCTAGTCCAACAACTGCATTGGTTTCACCATAATATTTATGAACCTCAAGAGGGGATGTCTGCTTCAATCTGGATACTGATGGTGTTTGAATCTAGTGATCATCCATACATACAACAGTTGAGTACAACTTCGGATCTTGAAATGACCCTTTTCATGACACCTTTGGAATGATAACAGGGTCTCTGCCACGATAGCTGGGACTGGGTTGGCTCCAAACGACCTGAACTTTGCGAACACATCAATGGCCGCCTGATCAATCATGTCATAGACAAATGGGAACAAGATCATGCTATAGACTGCCAAGGCGAATGCTGGTTTGAACAACTCCCATTTTCCTTGCTCCGCTGTTTGACTGATATGTTTCTTAAAAAATTTCCACCTGAGCCCAAAGGTCATCCTTTGTTTGATGATGTTAGTCGAACTCGGGCGTACCCCAATTTGCCTCTCTATCAAGTCTTCTGTAACATTCTGAGTCTCAGTGAACAAATAGACTTTCTCTCTATCTCGTACTTGAATATCCAGTAGAACCTCATATTCTTCGATCGTAGGTGAGGCATCTAAGTTAGGAAACTCAAATACTCTCAGAGTTGGACTCCAATACTGAACCATGGCACCCATAACTTTCAGTGTATCTGCATCACCAGTGATAAGGAGTAGATCAATCAGCTTTCGACACTCTTTGTTGAAGTCATTCTGAATTTCTTGAGGGGTCTGGGGAATCCACTCTATCAAACAGCTCACATTTATTCCTTGTACCTCAGCTTTTACTCCCTTTTCACCAATAAATTACTGCTCTGACCCATAACAAGAGAATCAGCCTCCATGTCTCACTATACCGCAGATCTCTTTTCGGAAAAGGAATCTGTTTATTAAGGATGACAAAAAAAATGTTACTTGAATGCATGAACATAATGATTTGTGATGTTATATAAAATGTAATGATGTAGGATGTATAATGAAGGATAAAATGAAAATGTTTGATATAGAATAATGAAATTAAAAAAAAAGAGTACAATCCAATTTTGTTGACATAAAAATGTCCCGAGGGTATTTGGGCCCATAAAGGGTAAGTTATAAATCATGTTTAATTAGGAAAAATTCACAAATATATTTAAAATAATTTGGAATGATGGTAAATCATGTTTCACGATGTGCATTGATGCAAGTGGAAAGTGGATTAAGGTTTGCTTCCTGTGTCCTATGGAAGGTATACTTAGAAGGTTTTTTTGGAACTTCAGAAAGCTGCTACCCTATGGTGGAATGCTAGGTCTTGACTAAAGTGGACTCGATAAAGCTCTAGACTTCTAAAGGTCACCAGACTGCATCTAATCTTAAAAGAATGGAAACCACATATCACGAGCTAGTTACGAGAACAGACTAGCTCCCCAAGCGGCCAACTCATGATATATGGGAACAATCTGGGTGGTTCATCATGCCAATACTCGATGTGACACAAGGTCACTTACCAGCAAAGCAAATGCCCCCTATCTTAATCTTAATCTCTAACACCCGGGTGTAGGGCGTGTGCAACTCAAGTGTACCAAGTGAGTGTGTGAGGAAGCACATAGACCATAAAATAAATCCACCCCCCAAAAGTTGCACAAGAAATAGGTGAGTACGTTCAAGATAATTCATTGACTCGAAAAATAAATAAATAACATAAATAAAGATGCATACACAAGTTTTCACAAACAAAGAAGATATAAGGGATGAAACAAACATGCAAAAGTGGTATTGGGCCTGACCCTCTTAAAAAAAATAATCCCCAGCAGAGTCGGCAGCTGTCGCGCCCCGATTTTCGGCTACGCGACCTATTTGAGTCGCCACTACATTTTATTGTTAAAAATGTAGAAAAATCTTTAAAGCCCAATCATATTGGGCTTTTGGATTTTTGATATCCAGGTTACGAGAACACCCGATTCGCCCGTAATAAAACGGTACCCTAACTAATTGCATACATTGAATACCCTTAATTTATTTAAATTAAATTGCTTAAACAAAATATTTTTTTATATTTTTATTTGTGTCTGACAAGTTCATATTGCTCCTACGTATCCCCGGGTGCAATAGGAAAATCAAGACTACGTAGTTCTTAAAAATTTAATTTGGTTAGATTTGAAAAGAAAGTTAAAAATTGTTTGGATTTATTCGAAGTTGAACTAATAGACGAAGAGTCAACATTGATTGCTTACCTTCTCTCGCTTCGATAGATAGCACAAGCAGTACAAGTGACCGTGACCGATTCTCAGCTCGAAGTGAAGAGAAAGATGCAATACGAGTCGTAACCTCGGCTATTGAACCCCAAAATAATTAAAACTTATTAATATTAA
>NW_017725502.1:0-797 GCF_001865875.1 Lupinus angustifolius
TCAACATTGATTGCTTACCCTCTTTCCATTTCGATAGATAGCAGAAGCAGTACAAGTGACCGTGACTGATTCTCAATTTGAAGTGAGAAGAAAGATACAATACGAGTTTTAACCCCACTATTAAATCCCAAAGGTACTTAAAACCCTTTTTTTAATTTTAATTGACTTACATATTTTTAAAGAAAGAGAACTAATAAATGACGAGTCGACATTGATCATTAACCATCTTCTTACTTCGATAACTAACAGGAGCAGTACAAGTGACCACAACCGATACTCGGTTCTAAGTAAGAAGTAAGATATGACACGAGCCGTAACCTCATTATTACCTTCTCATGAAAATAATTTTATTTATTAAAAAAAGAATAAAACTTTTAGTTTAAAATATATTGTTATTAAAGTCATTGATACTAAATTTTTATGATTAGTAAGTAAACATCAACTTAATTTGGGGTAAGATCATTTCATTAATATAACAAAACAAACAACAATCAAAATATAACAAATAATAAGTAGATGAATATAAAGAATAAATAGAAGTATTATTATTACTATTACTATTATTATTGTTATCATTATTATTATTATTATTATTATTATTATTAGGAACATAAATGAATAAAGAGGGCTAAGGGGGGTAACACACGGTTACCCCCATCCTCTGTTAACCACAAATTGGGAGAAAAAGAAATCCCTAACTTGAGTTACTCCTTTTTTCTTCTTCCAGCGGCGGCGGCGAATGGAAATAAAGGAGGATTGCGGTGGTGCGAATGGCGGAAGGCACATCAATCATTCAC
>NW_017725503.1:0-7058 GCF_001865875.1 Lupinus angustifolius
TCTTCATCTTCTCCGGTTGTCATGCCGATCCAGTTTGTAGCATCGCACGGTGGTCTCATGGTGGTTCAAAATTCCGGGTCGGATTGACCGTTTTTTTATTTTTTATTTCAGGTTTACAAAATGTGGTGTTGAGGGATGATAGATTGTGATTTTAGTTGATAATTTAAAGGAATGAACACTATTTCTGAGTTAACTCACTGATTGATAATTCCAAATTGCTTATACTTAATTGTTGGTATGATTGCGATTATGCTTTAAGGATTACCATTTTGTTGTTTGATTTAGTTTGTGCTGTTTTGTGTTTGTTCATTACAAGGAAAGTAAGTATTCATGAAATTTCAATGTTTATATTTTGTACATATACATATGTTTGTACTGTTACTGGAATTAGTTATGTGAAGGTTTGATAAGGGTTTGAAGCAAAAACATTGGTTATAGATTGGGGATTCAAAAAAATCAGTCACTGGTTAAGAATTGTGTTCATGTATTAAGTTGTTTTGGTTGTTGATGAAGGGAGGCATACATATGGTAAATAAAACTGATTTGAAACTGGGTAAAAGCTGAACAAAAATTATTTACTTCATACAATAATTAAAACTGAAAGTATATCACGAAAATATTGTCATGGATGTACCGTGAAGACTTAACGATATGCATTATGTTAAAGATTAAAAAATGCTAATGATATACATGATTACTAACCTGTTTTAGATTTCCCTTTTGTATATACCTTGCCTTTTGTATCCTTGATTACTCTGCTCTTGCCTTTACTTGATTTTAATAACATGATGCTTTTTCTCTTTTATCCACTTCCCCTTTGTTCAGTTTTTTTCCCTGTACCTGTTACCCTTTTTTTTCTTTTTCGTGTTGTCCCCCCTTTTACTTGTTTGTTACTCTCTGGTTAAACGGATGATGCCTATCACCTTTTCCTTAAAATTGGGTAACCACCCCTAACTCTCACATAGTGGTTCCATGACTTTAGGAAACCACCTTAAGCTGTTATTTCATTATAAAACTGATTTCGAATTAAATATTAATAATATCTATTTTATTATCAGAAATCAGTTTATGAGTAATTATCATAATGAGTTTTATTCCAAATAAAATAAATTAAAGAAAAAATCTATAATGTTACCCTATACATATAAACAATGTAGTGATCAATAAAATGAGGAATTAGTGATTAAATTTAAAGGCCCAATTTCTAGCCCATTGAGATTTTTTTTCAACCAATGCTTACTATAACAAGCTATACACAAACTTTAACATCATGCATATCAATATTTCATAAAATAATTCTAATAAATATATACTAGAGTCTATTTTATATGTTGAACAATGGACCGAACAAAAGTGAGTATTCACAGTAGTTAGCTTTTTATTTTAATTTAACCTTGTTACAAAACCATTATCAATTTATCAAACAAATTCATGTAAATAGATACTCAATTCATTATTGTAGGAATTAGTGTAAATCTACTCTGCTCCCTGAGGACGATATTCCGGTACTTTACCAGATTTTATTACTTGTACGATACGGTGTACTTGCCATTCCACAAATATCTAACAAGTTTTTGGCACCGTTTCCGGGGAGCAATGTGTGATTTATAATAGTTTCTGAAGACATTTCATTGAGTAGTTGTAATTAATTTTTATTTTCTTTTTTGTTGTAAGTACTGTTTGTTTTTTTTATTACACTTTGTGCTAACCCTTGCTGTAGTCTTCTCATTTATGCTCTTGAGAGGAAATGTTACTAAAGATCAATTGCAGTTTAACCCTGAGATAGAGCGATCAACCAAGAGCAACAGGAAGAAAGCAAAAGACAAGAAGAAGCTGGGTACTCAGGAGGCACAATCTAGTTCTCAACAGACAATAATCTCATAACCTCAATCTAAAAAAATGGAGAATGCAAATGCTACAACTGGAAATAATGAGAGACCTAATCCTCCAAGAAGGACATTAGGTGATTATGCAATGTATCAAGGTCCGAGGCACTACTCAAGCATTGTTATTCCACACACAGAGAGAACAATAGAAATTAAGCCAACATATCTGAATCTGGTTAGTGCACATCAATTCTCTGGGAAGGATTATGAAGATCCTTATGCACATCTAGACAATTTTTATGAATTGGTGGCAACAATGGGTTATACTGATTTTGAAAGGGAAGCTGCATACATGATGTTGTTCCCATTCTCTTTGTTGGGTGAAGCTAGGGAGTGGCTAAAATCACATCCAACTCAGAGCTTGACTAGTTGGAGTGACTTGGAGTCAAATTTTTTGACAAGGTTCTTCCCACCAGCTCGGTATGTGCATACGAAATTTGAGATATCAACTTTCGGGCAAGGTGCAGATGAATCATTTTATGAAGCTTAGGAGCGTTTTCAGATGTTGTTGAGGAAATGACCCAACCATGATTTTGAAGATATAGATCAACTTAACATATTCTGAGGTGTGATTTTTGTGGAGGTGATCATTTAACTGGTCATTATTCTATGCCAAGTTCTAATCAAGCGGAAGAAGTGCAGTATGTCAACAACCAATCTAGACAAGAAAATTTCTCCAACAATCCTTCATACAATAATCAATTTTCATAGGGTTGGAGGGGCAATCAGAATCATAATTATGGTCGGAGACCAGAAGCAGGACCATAAAATATACAACCATCATCTCAACAACCATTCCCACAGGATCAACATCCACCAATGCATGAAAGACTAACCAAATTGGAGGATACTTTGGAAAAATTCATGCAAGTGTCAATCACAAACCAAAAAAATACTGAAGCATATATCAGGAATCTAGAAACGCAGGTGGATTGGAAAAATAGATGAAAAAGTAACATTCAAATCACCAACATTTTTCAGCCAACACTCAGACTAATCCCAAGGAGCATTGCAAAGCTATTACTACTAGGACTGGGAAGGTGATTGGTAAGGATGTTGGTGAGAATTTGGTGATGGGGGAAGAGGTGCTGAAAGAAAAAGATATTGAGGGAGAAAAAAATGAGTCTGGAGAGACACAAGATGATGAAAATGTAAATAGTGAGGAAGTGAATAAACAAAAAGAGGAAAAAAAAAAGAAGAGTGATCTACCATAATTGAAGAATCTTCCTTATCCAAAGAATCCTTCCAAGAAAGATAAGGAGAGACAATATACAAGGTTCATGGACATATTCAAGAACCTTCAAATCCATATACCTTTCATGGAGGCCATGGAACAAATGCCTACTTATTCCAAGTTCATGAAGGATCTGTTGAAAAGGATGAGGAAGTTTTCTGAGGAGACAGTGACACTTGAAGCTGGTTGTAGTGCTATAATTCAAAAGTCTTTACCGGAAAAGACTAAGGATCCGGGAAGCTTCACAATACCCATCACTATTGGAGAGTTATCTGTCAGGAAAGCACTACTGGATTTAGGTTCTAGTATTAATCTCTTGCCTTTGTCTATGCTGACGAGAATTGGAGATTTAGAGATCAAACCCACGAGGATGACTCTGCAGCTTGCAGATAGATAAATGAAATTTCCGTATGGGGTTGTAGAAGATGTCCTTGTTAAGGTAGACAAATTGGTATTTCCAGTTGACTTCGTGATAATGGATATTGAAGAGGATGCTGAAGTTCCTCTGATTTTGGGTAGACCTTTCATGAAGACTGTTAGGGTGAATATTGATGTTGATGAAGGCAAGCTAAAAGTCAGGGGACAAGACGATGAAGTGAACTTCAATGTGTTTGAAGCCATGCATCCAACGAAGGATAAGCAACATTGTTTCAGAGTAGATGTCGGTGAAGAACTATATATGGATGACACACATCTACACAAAAGCAATCTTTTAGAGAAAGCTTTGATGGTTGCACTCGAAGGTATAAATGTAGAAGATGATAATAGTATTGAGATTTGTATAGCATAGCTAGGTGTATTCCGAGAGGTTTCATCTCAGTCGGTTCAAACTGAGAAGGTAACCACAACTCAGGAAATTGAAACTCAGAAGTTGGACCTGAAAATGCTACCTTCGCATTTGAAGTATGCATGTATAGAGGATGGAGGTAATAAATTGGTTGTGATCAGCAACACTTTATCACCTAGGGAAGAACAAAGATTGATTGAAGTCCCGAAGACAAATGATGGAGCGACAGAATTGCAAGATCCAGCATCTCAGAGGAGTTGGGTAGTCAATGGCCAGAGTGTGAAACCTTACTTGGGTGGTGACGTCGAGCGGCTCACCATAATCATCAACTTATCAGAAGCTTAACAGAACAGGCATCGAGCTAATGATGTTAAACAAGTGCTAACTAAAAGGTAATCCAGCTTTATTGTCTGCTTGCTTTTAAAAAAAACAAGAACAAGAGAATTTCTGGGCAATTTTCGCCCAGCCGAGGAGGGTGGCCTTTCAGTCCCAATCTTCTCACCCAAGCGAGACAACCTCGCTCAAGCATAATTAATTTGGGTTACTCTCTGTCCTGCCCTTGCCCAAGCAAGGAAGCCTCACCCGAGCGAGGATGACAGACCTTTCAGTTATGGATCCTCGCCGAAGCGAGAGATACTCGCTCGGGCAAGAGGTTGCAAACTCTTTAGTTCTAAAATCTCGCTCAAGCGAGAGGTCCTCGCTCGGGCGAGAGGGCACATGTTTTGTTTTTAAAAGGGGGGTTGTGGGGTTCATTCCCTCACACCCCATTGCAAAGAAACCAAACACAAACTCCAAGCTCGTGCCCTCTCCAAGATTTGGATTCCTTCATCATCTATTTTACACACAGTAGCAAGCATGATGAGCGCAATGTAAGTGCATTTTTTCATTTCATCATATTCTCATTTGTGCATTTGCGTTAAGATTCAATCATTTTAGGCACATTTAGGATGGATTAGATGTTCTTGATGATATATTGCTGTTATTGCCCAATGTATTGTATTATGGAAATATGAGTATCATCGTCAAAAGAAATGGGGTTTATGAATGGGAAACCCCAATTTAGCTCATAACTGTAATATTCATGTGTGATTAAATCGTTCAATGTGTTTTACAGGAAAAAAATCTGTGGGTAACAAGAACCCCCTCCCAAGAAGTTGAGTGGAACTTCAACTTCACATGCCTCTGAGTATGATCGGGATGTGTTCAAGAAAAAAGGGAAACATGAATGATATACCCTACTCCTCAACTGGGTTTTCGTTCTTGAGAGTAGGGTACAATTAGAAACAAATGAATATCCCGTTTTTACAGTACCTTTGACTGTGCTGAAATGGTGGGGAGTGGCAACCCCAAATGACAAGTTCGACCCCGATGTCGTTCGTGAATTCTATGCCAATGCTTACCCATTGGAGGGAGAAGAACTTGCATACAAATCTTAGATCTAGGGGAAGACTATCTTGTTTGACAGAGACACTGTCAATGATTTGTTGGACAACCCTTTTGAGACACATGAGGAGGAATTGTGTCAATTTTATGTTGCCGAAGTTGATGGTAAGTTCACTGTTGAGGAGACTGCTGTGCAACTGTGTGTACCTGGATGGTCATTTAGCTCCAATCCGGATGGACAACCTCTCCGGATTTACCAGAAGCATATGACTGCCTTGGCCCAAGTCTGGATGATATTCTTGCTGCACAACGTGATTCTAAACAGTCACGTGTCATCATTGCCCCTTTCTGATTGTTGCATCATTTATGCAATCATGGAAAGTATGATGATTGATGTGGCCAAGATAATCGTCACGGAAATATATAAAGCAGTCGTCAAAGGAGGCAAGAAGGGTTCTTTGGGATTCCCATCATTGATCACCGAACTCTGTGCTCAGCAAGGGGTTCAGGTTAACAGAACTGAGAAGATCAAACCCTCGTCAGAACTGCAAAGAAGAGGCTGGAATACAGCAGGGTGATAGTTCTCACCATCCACAGTCACCTCCACATCCATCATTCCCACCTCAACAGACAGAGATACCTCCTTTGGCACCTTATCAGGGAACCACTCAGGAGCAGCTTCACCAGCTCACATTGCATATGGAGCATATAGAGCTACAAAATGACATCCCGAGACAAGGGCAGGTGTATCAGCAGCAAGGGATGTATGCTGCTTTCCAGCATTTGAGTCTAGGGAACCAATTCTGGGCTTCCGCAGACACTTTCACCCAACAGTTCCCTTGGCCTGGGGTCAGGCCTATCTTTCCGGAGGGGGCAGGACCTTCCGGAACCACTGCATACGGGACTACTGGAAATGGTCCAGCTGAAGAGGGTGATAATCATGAAGATGAATGATATGGAGTTCATACTCTGATGAACCTTTGGGCTAAAACTGGCTTCTCTGTACTTGTTTTGTTACTTATGTTGTGTAGGTTTAGGATGTATGTTTAGGATTGATGTGTAGGATGTAAGTGTAGGATGCATGTTTAGGAGGTAGGTGTAATTTCATTATGTACTTTGTGTTTTGCTGTTTGCTGTTCAAGTTAAGTAACAAATGTAGTCGATGAAAATGTATCTGGTTTAAATGTGTTTGCTGAGTTCAATTGTGTAGTTGTGCTAGAGACATATGAATTGAAATGCGATATAAGACTTTGTGATTTAGATTGATTGGGGTTCTGAGTTTGACTGTTTTCGGGATGTGGATGTTGATTCCGACACTGATCGAATAGGTTGATTAATGAGCAGTTAGTCAAAGGACAAAAGCTTATAGCCGGGTGAGTGAGTGTACCCCAAACATAGATGAGTGTCTTTGCTGGATCTCACCAATGAACTTTGCGTGAATTTTTATTGCCAATAATTATGGAATAACATGGAAATGACTAAGGCTTAGTTTAGGATAGTCAATCCCAACTCTTTTAAATTTGTAGTTAGCTTTGAATACCATCTCGGTTTTGTGGAATTATTCAAAGCTTTAAATTTAATATTGAATGAGTGATTAATGTAAGATCTTACGAAAAGCATGCTTAACTTGGCAAATAAACTAAGTAGTACAACTACTCCAAAGTTTATTTGTTAAGTGTTTGAGACAAGTAATTTTATTGACTTGAAATCATTTTTTAGGTGATCAATCTAAAAAGAGCATTAAGTACTTCTCAAACAAATAATATTA
>NW_017725504.1:0-2326 GCF_001865875.1 Lupinus angustifolius
AAGAAGTAGAAATTACATAACCTTGTTCAAAAGAAAATGTTTAGGAGCATGAGCTATCCATCCAAGGATTGGATGCTTTTGAGTTCCAAATGAGAGTACAAAATTGATTTTTGCATCTCATTTGCCTTCTCCTTTTCTCCTCTTGAATTCTAACTAAAAATTACAAAAACTTACTTGAAAATGAAAATTCTAAACTAAGAAATGAAGAAAGAATTCCTAGATGAGAGAATTCTGGCCTTTAAGTGTTTTTGAGAGGATTTTATGAAGAAATGGTGTATTACAATTTGTTTTGCTCGAAGGAATTGGTCTTTATTTATAGGCCCCATGCTAGGCCGTTGAGCTGCTTAGCTGGAACGCTAAGCAGCTGACCAAACCCTTCAGCATGGGTTTGGTCCCTTGATCAAGTAGCTTAGTCACCTTTGTGTATGACTCACAAAAGCTAGTTGTGGGCTGTGAGACCAGCTATTGTGAGCTACTTCTGAAAAGCCTATGGTGGGCTACTTGAGGTGAGGTCATGGATGACTTCATGGTTTGCTTGATGGTTAAGTCAAGTCTGGTAAGCACCGCCCAGCGCACCTGCTTCACCGTTGAGCTGCTTGTTCAGCAGCTTCTGACCGTGTTGACTGGGCGTGGCTTGGTGCTTGCTGATCTGGCCAGGAGTCTGATTCTCCGCTGAGCAGCTTGGTTGGACCGCTGAGCAGCTTGTTCAGCAGTTTGGTCTTATGCCCAGCTCGTGTCTGACCGTGTGAAGCATATTTCTGACCGTGTCAGGCCTAGTCTGCTGCTAGTCTAAGCGGCTAAGCAGGTCCGCTCAGCTACCTGGTTGAGCAGTTTGGTCCAGGTCAGGCAGGTGGCCAGGTCAACTCAGTGGGGCTTATTCCATGCTCAACTGCTTGGTTGAGCACCTTGATTTCTTGACTTTTGTTGCTTTTTGACCATGAATCTTTTCTCTTCTTTTCTTCATTTTATTTCCTACAAAATACGTGAAAAGGCAATATAAACACAAATATACGAAATTGTGATATTTTATACAAAAAGTATTGTTTTAAGTTGGTTTTTCTTAATTATGCTTAAGATAAGTGCCATAAAAGTGTATGATTTTTAGGTATGTTTGGCACTTATCAACTATGTACATTTGATTGAGTTCACCTATAACAATAGTTTTCATTCCGATATCGGGATGGCGCCATAAGAAGTTGTCTATGGAAGAAAGTGTAGAACACCCTATGTTGGTTTGACACTGGAGAGAATCTAGCGTTAGGACCCATTGTGGTTCAATAGAGGACGAAGAAAATAAGAATGATAAGAGAAAACATGTAGACTACACAAGAGTAGACATAAAAGTTATTATGACAGGAGAAGAACCCCTCTAAGCTTTGAAGAAGGAGATCATGTGTTTATGAGGGTGGTTCCAACTAAAGCTTACCCCTAGGTTCATAGGGCCATACCCAATCATTTGAAAAGTCGGATTGGTAGCTTACCAAATAGCCTTGCCCCCTTTGCTGTCAAACCTACAAAATGTCTTCCATGTGTCCCAACTCAGAAAAGACATTAGTGACCTGTCGCATGTCATTGAACCCAAATCGATTCATCTAAAAGATAATCTCACTTTCGAGACTTTGCCATTTAGAATTGCCGATCGGAGTGTGAAAACTTTGTGAGGCAAGGAAATCGCCTTAGTTAAGGTGATTTAGAGTCAGACAAATGGAGAAGATAGTACTTGGGAGGTTGAAAGTGGCATGAAAGAATCATTTCCCCTTCTGTTTTCTTAGAAGGTACGTTTAATTTTCGAGGACGAAAATCTTATAAGTTGGGGAGGATCATAACAATATGTTTTTCCGAGCACGTTTAATTAAATAATTAGTTATTAATGAATTAATTTTAGAAATTAATCAATAATGTTTTAGGCTAAACCTCAGTTGAGTTTTAGTCTTGTATTATAATATTCTCGCATTCCCTATTTTTTCAAGATTTTTAGGGAATAAAAGTTTTCGAGACAATTTCGGGTCGTTTTATCGAGTTTTTGCCCAGTTTGAGTTCTGTAACTCGGAATGGAATTATGATTTCGCCGTGGGTTTCGAAATATTATATCTAGTCAAAATAGACACCAAGTTTGTCCGTAACTGATCTATAGGTTTTTTTCACCTCGAAATTCAAGTTTCGACGTTTCAGGCTAAAAACCTAAACGGTAGATCGTATATTTCCGGACGAAGTTACCTGGTAATACTCGGGAACGAATTCAATTTCAAAATCACGTCGCATCAATCAAGTTGGAGTATTAATCACATCATGGGTCAATGGCTTGTCAAACAAGCAAAGTCAAAGC
>NW_017725505.1:0-36736 GCF_001865875.1 Lupinus angustifolius
AATAGTTATCATTACCAAAAAAAATGTAATGAAGTTAAAATACATGTCTAGAAAAGTTCTGTCTAATGAAAGACTTGATATTTAAGTGTATCTTTACGACCTACCTCTCTTTGTTGGGAACTAACCTGGTGTATATCCATAGATTATGACATAATTTCGTTATAAGTTTTGTTAAAACTTTACTTTAAAAAATGTCGTTGTGTTGGAAGACTTTTAATGATAAATAATGATTCAAGAAATACCTAACCTTGAATCAGATGGATGAAAGTGATTAAGTTCATTTTAGAACGGATGTTTTATTTTCGCGTAAAATTTTATTTCGTAAGAATAATAATTATCATAGTGACCTAATTAGCGTTATTTTGATTTTGGCGTGATGAAGAGTTCGAGAAGAGACCGGACGAATTAAGCTCACATGGATTCATGGAAATAATCTGCACGACACACTCAGGTTAGAGAGAAAACATTGTGACACAGTGGTGTCCGAATATGCTTCATGACCTCCAAACTCCCTAACAAGTTTGGAGTTGTCTTGGGTATTAAGAAAGTTTGTACTTAATCAATTATTTGTTTTGTTTGGATTAAGTACAGTAATATTTCTTATGCCGAATTATGTTAGGGTATATTTATGTATGAAGAAGCCATGACTATTCCTGTTATATGTATGATATAATTGTTAAATTCAAGGCTTAAAAACATGTGTTATAAATGAGAAAGAATTTCATGGAGAAAAGAAATTTAACTAAGTTTCAAGTTTTTCTCGCTTGAGCAAGACAGCTCTCGCTTGAGCAAGACAGCTCTCGCTTGAGCGAGAAGTATCTAGAGAAAACATGTTTTCTCGCTTAGGTCAGGCAGCTCTCGCCTGAGCTGAAATATGCACAAAGAAAACTTGTTATTTTCTTGCTTAAGCGAGACAACTCTCGCTTGAGCCACACGTTCCTTATAAAAATGGTGATTCCCTCGCTTCAGCAAGACAGCTCTCGCTTGAGCGAGAGGGCTCCATATAGACAAGACTTCTTAAGTCGTCTGAACAATAACTCTCACATGTGCGAGAGTCTAATGGCATTTTTTCCATCAAGAATTCATTCACTTCCAATCCTATTCAATAAAACCTAAAACTCCTTTATTGGAGATAATGTTCTTTCAATAAGTAAATGTTGTAAAGATGAATAATTATATGAAATTCTTGGAAAGGATACTAAGAAGAGTTGCCATATCTAAAGTGATGTATGTAAATAATTGCATGGTTAAGGACGAGGCCTGCAAGTGTTATATCCACGCAGTGAGATCGTTTGACCATAAGAGGCTTGACTTGAGAGCCGTCCAGGGTGATTCAGCAATGGTTCGTAGTGGTGCTGAGGTTTTTTCTATGTGGTTTAAATGTTAAGATCAGGTCCCACTAGAAGCACTCCCGATGGGAGATGTCTTAGGATGGGTAGATCGTTATAAAATATGGATTAAAAGATTTAATTTGCTAACTTTGGTTAGTGTGCATATTCATTATGAATAATGAAGTAGTGGAGAGGAAATTTACGGGAGACGAACGAGCCCCAAGATGTTGAGAGGGACGATGATGGTTGTGATTCGTCAACAAAGTCTTGAGGGAGAATCTTGGTGAGACGAGTCCCGTGTATTCCTGGATGAGGTATTCTGTTGGATCGGATAATGCTTACAACACAAACTAGATGATCTCTAACAATCCCTCTTTGCAATCAGGATCGATGAGAAGGATGCCAATAAATTATTTGATATGACACCATCCTGAAATGGACAGTTCGTGGGAACAAATTGATCATATATATATATCCTTGCGATGAATAAGTTTTGGTGCGATCTAATATGCTTGTTTTGGGACCTGTACTCTTAGTTATTTCCGAATAGTTATTGGGAAGATAATGGGATAAGGATGGTGGACTTATGCATAGTATGCATACATGGTATTTATCGATATTGATTCTAAAATCATAAGTTTTATACTTCATTCATCATTAATACACGCTTGTATGATCATATGATATTTGTACTTGTTTTTTGTCTTGGGGTGATATTCTGTGTAATTCCATGATATTAATGATAAGTTTTTCATTAGATTTTTTACTCCTCTCTTTCTTTCTTGTGTACTCGTATACATCCAAGTTTAGATGGACAGATCGATGATGATCAGGGGCTACCGCTTTACCATGTCCCAAGAGGGGGCATGGAGCATAGAAGGAAACAAATACGCCTACACTGGTCCCTACAACCTGGAATTGGATATCGTATGTGATGGCTCTGTGTTGCATCTCCTGATAGATAATGCAGTTCGGGAAGCATCGTTCATCCTACCAGAGCGAAGGACCGTACCTGTCAGTCCATCTGCACCAGCTGAGGCACGAGGCAGATTGGAGGTTGTCAGGACCTGACCCTAACTGAGATTCTCATCTACAGACTCAATGCTAAGATGGACAGAAGGAGCAGGCATGGCTACTTCATCGGGGCCTAGGGGGTACACCGTTGACCCTTCGACGAATTGGGCAGCTGATGAGGTGGTGGAGGACGAGGACGATGACTGTGTAGAGTTCATTTGCATAGAAGATTCAGTGGAGGTTATAGAGATCTCTTCAGACTTGATCGAGGAAGACCCGAGTGAGGTTTCTAGTGCACCACCGGTCTAGGAGCTCTTTTCTTTCTTTTGGTGGGGAACTATTTACGAAACTTTTGTAATGTCAACACCCCCGACATTATGTTATTTTTATTTGTGTTTTTAGTCTTTGTTAGGGGCGAAGAATAGATTTTGCCTTATATTTTGTAAACAATGATTTACGTATTACAAATTTAAGAATTGATTAATGAGAAGTATTCAAAAAAGAATTGTGTTTCGTTCAATTACATTTTAAGTATTAAGAAATTATTTCCACAAAGGTTTGAAAATGTGACGTCTTGAAAGAGAATAGATAAAATGGAAAAAAATGATTTGTAAGTTATATGTTACATAAAAGAAAAATTTACCAATTTTCCAAGAGATTAAATATAGTAATTATGAAATGATTTTCGGGGCGTTACACACTGCTTCATCAAAGTTTATAGGTTCCATCTATGCTAGCAAGGCCATCTGGACCAATTCACCTTCTGTAGTGATTTCTAAGTCTGGAAAGACTTCATAATCACTCAGTCTTGATGGAGCTTGTCTATTTCTCTAAGATCTTATCTGATTCTGAGCCTCAACTATAGTTGGTTGCTCAACAAGTAATGGTTGGTTTTCTAGTATATCTTCATCAAGTTGCAACATAGGATGTTTTTCTGAGCCACCACTACTTTCACTCCAATTCCAACCTTATGATTCATCAAACTTCACATACCTACTTAGCATTATCTTCTAAGTCAAGGTATTGAAGACTCTGTATGCTCCTGTGGAGTGATAGCCAAGTGGGACTAGTTTCTCACCTTTGTCATCCAACTTCTTCCTTTGCACATCAGGAATATGCTTGTAACAGATTGAGCCAGAGATCCTAAAATGACCTACACTTGACTTTAAATCTGACCAAGCTTGACAAGGGAAACTTCAATATCAGCTTCCTATCACAATCCACCCCCGTTAGCAATCTATCCTTCATAGTCATAGTGTATCTTTTCTCATGCAACTGACCAAGACTAAGTAGGTTGCTTCTCATCTTGGGAACATACAACACATTATGGATACAAGAGTGATTTCCATCTTTTCTATGAATTGAGATATCTCCAATTCCCTCAGTATCAATGGAACTGTGATCTGCAAACTTCACCTTGCTTTTTGTAGTGTCATCAAGTTTCATAAACCATTCCTCGTGGCTAGTCATATGATTTGAGCATACTGTATCAAGATACCAACAATCATCCTTGACATTCTCCTTTCCAGTTGTGACCATGAGCAATACTTGTTCCTCATCTGTTTCCTCTCCTTAGGCCATACTTGCTTCAACTTATGGTCCACTACCATGCTTGAACCTACATTTAGATGCATGGTGACCAAGATTTTTACAGTTGAAGTATTGTATATTTCTCTTATCAAAATTATTTTTGTTTCTTCTGAATGCTTGATCCTACCCACTGAATCTCTATGAAGAGGTTGAACCAGAATCTTGTCTGATTCCTTCATACTTTCCCTTGTCATTCTTCCACCTGCCTTTGGATTTCTTTTGAAAGTTTCCTTGACTAGAACGTCTTATTCTAGATTGAGCTTGAAGGGCTTGATCATGATTCCTTTCTTGATTCCTCTCCTTTATTCTTTGCTCATGTCCCTCCAAGGAACTCTTTAATTCCTCAACCTTGAAGGTGTCAAGATCCTTTGACTCTTCTATGGCAACAACTACATGATCAAACTTGCATGTCAGAGTCCTCAATACCTTTTCCACCACCAAATGATCTCTCGTTACCTCACCACACCCCTTCATTAGATTTGTCAAAGCTCTAATTTTGGTGAAGTATTCTGAGATAGTGTCTCCTTCTTTCATTTACAACAATTCATACTCCCTCCTTAAGGTCTGCAACTTCACTTTCTTGACGTTTTTAGCTCCTGCATAATACTTTTCAAGATTGTCCCAAGCCTCCTTTTCTTTTTTTGCATTGGCAATATTCTCAATGTTGGATTCTTCCATATATTTATGAATCATGAACAAGGCTTTGAAGTATCTCTTATTTCACTCTGAGCCACCACTACTTTCACTCCAATTCCAACCTTATGATTCATCAAACTTCACATACCTACTTAGCATTATCTTCTAAGTCAAGGTATTGAAGACTCTGTATGCTCCTGTGGAGTGATAGCCAAGTGGGACTAGTTTCTCACCTTTGTCATCCAACTTCTTCCTTTGCACATCAGGAATATGCTTGTAACAGATTGAGCCAGAGATCCTAAAATGACCTACACTTGACTTTAAATCTGACCAAGCTTGACAAGGGAAACTTCAATATCAGCTTCCTATCACAATCCACCCCCGTTAGCAATCTATCCTTCATAGTCATAGTGTATCTTTTCTCATGCAACTGACCAAGACTAAGTAGGTTGCTTCTCATCTTGGGAACATACAACACATTATGGATACAAGAGTGATTTCCATCTTTTCTATGAATTGAGATATCTCCAATTCCCTCAGTATCAATGGAACTGTGATCTGCAAACTTCACCTTGCTTTTTGTAGTGTCATCAAGTTTCATAAACCATTCCTCGTGGCTAGTCATATGATTTGAGCATACTGTATCAAGATACCAACAATCATCCTTGACATTCTCCTTTCCAGTTGTGACCATGAGCAATACTTGTTCCTCATCTGTTTCCTCTCCTTAGGCCATACTTGCTTCAACTTATGGTCCACTACCATGCTTGAACCTACATTTAGATGCATGGTGACCAAGATTTTTACAGTTGAAGTATTGTATATTTCTCTTATCAAAATTATTTTTGTTTCTTCTGAATGCTTGATCCTACCCACTGAATCTCTATGAAGAGGTTGAACCAGAATCTTGTCTGATTCCTTCATACTTTCCCTTGTCATTCTTCCACCTGCCTTTGGATTTCTTTTGAAAGTTTCCTTGACTAGAACGTCTTATTCTAGATTGAGCTTGAAGGGCTTGATCATGATTCCTTTCTTGATTCCTCTCCTTTATTCTTTGCTCATGTCCCTCCAAGGAACTCTTTAATTCCTCAACCTTGAAGGTGTCAAGATCCTTTGACTCTTCTATGGCAACAACTACATGATCAAACTTGCATGTCAGAGTCCTCAATACCTTTTCCACCACCAAATGATCTCTCGTTACCTCACCACACCCCTTCATTAGATTTGTCAAAGCTCTAATTTTGGTGAAGTATTCTGAGATAGTGTCTCCTTCTTTCATTTACAACAATTCATACTCCCTCCTTAAGGTCTGCAACTTCACTTTCTTGACGTTTTTAGCTCCTGCATAATACTTTTCAAGATTGTCCCAAGCCTCCTTTTCTTTTTTTGCATTGGCAATATTCTCAATGTTGGATTCTTCCATATATTTATGAATCATGAACAAGGCTTTGAAGTATCTCTTATTTCACTCTCTGAAAGTGGATCTCTGTGCTTCAGTGGCATCCTCACCAACTGATTGGTACCCATTCTGCACTATTTTAAGGGCTTCTTGATAGCCAAACAGAAGGTAGTATCATAGTTCTTTCCATCAAGAGTTGGTAGTATCATAGTAAATCCACTACTGTTTGCCATAAGAAGTTTGGTCTTGTTTTCTTCCTTCTTTTTACAGACCCAAGATCAAAGAAAACAAAAGTTCTGATACCACTGTTGAAAGAAAAGAAAGAAAAAATGAATTTAGCAAAGAAAGTTATGATTTTAATCGATTACAAAAGGTAATTGATTATCGAGAGATGAGAGAAGAAAGTTGAAAAAATGAATAATACTTCACACCTTTTTCATTTCAGACACAATGCTTTTTATAACAGAAATAACAGTCTATTTATTCGATTATACAAGTTATTAATTGATTAATGAAACTACTATTAATCGATTAACAAAACTAGCTAAAGAATTACATTATTCTCAACACTACCAAATGTATTCCCTCACCTTTTTGGGTAACGAACTAATCCCTTTCGGCGTGGCTGCCCCTCCCAACAAGTGCCGCTCCAAATAATCGAACCCTCGACCTTGAGGATCTAGTGTGGCCTTACACCACTAGACTAATGCCTTGTTGGTAAAGTGGTCTATACTATATAATAACGCCTTTGAGATTACACCTTTTAAGGATTCTTCCATAAAAATGATTTTCTCCTCCTTCACTGATAGATAGAGAGACTAGTGTCATTTGTACAAATATGAAATAACCATTATTAAT
Organism: Lupinus angustifolius; assembly: GCF_001865875.1. Taxonomy (NCBI): domain Eukaryota; kingdom Viridiplantae; phylum Streptophyta; class Magnoliopsida; order Fabales; family Fabaceae; genus Lupinus; species Lupinus angustifolius. The sequence goes on from NW_017725505.1 coordinate 6,829, forward strand.
ATTAGTGCGAGTTAAATTTAGTTATATGAAGTTCTCCACGTAAAAGTTATATTGTTTTTTAGTTTTGTTGTAAAAATTATTGTTCTTTATTATGTTTTTGTTGTAAACAACTAAGAAAAGAAAATTGTAATCTATATGGTTGAAAGTTTTTTCTTATTTTATCTGATACATTATTTTAAAAGGACATTTTACAAAATAGGACAAATAATAGAATGTTTCACTTTATAACATCATTATAATATATAAATATTTATGTTATTAAATTTATTTTATTTTTTCATTCAAAGTTCATACTTTCAATATTTTTGTTTTTATTTTTTATTATAAATTAATAGTATTATTATGTTGTAAAATAATTTTGCCTAAAGCTTATTACCAAGCCAAATGTCCCAAAAAATAACATAAAAAGATAAGAAAAATGGGTTGCCCGAACCCATGAGGTTAAGCCCGTCACGAACCCAGTTTTAATATAGTCTAGTGAGTCCAGATGGAAAAACCTGAATTTAATAAAAAAATGTTTCATTAATACCCAAACTTTATGAGGTAACACGTCAACAAATTGAAACGCATATTGTCCCTAGAGGTGGCAATATGGGCTTGGCCCGATGGGCCAGCCCGTTCGGATAGCTATTTTTAGCAGGCCGGGCTGAGGATTTTAGCCCAAAAACCCATATTCAGCCCGTTTTAGTAGCCCGTTTTTTAGACGGACCAAGACGGGCTAGGCTGGCCCGACGGGCCATTGTTAAAAAATAAAAAAACTAAAGTGTGTGACACTGTGTTGTGCGTGGGGCGTGGCAACTGGCAGGCTTTCTTAGTTTAAGACTATGTTGGTTTCTTCTTTAGAATTTACAAGTTTTAAGCTAAGATGTTATGTTGTTATTGTAATATTGTAGACTTATGTTTGTGATTTTTTGTTTTGAAAGACATTTATCAAGTTTGTTGATGACTTATGTTTGTGATTTTTTGTTTTAAAAGACATCTATCAAGTTTGTTGATTATTTTTTGTCTAAAAGTTTTAATTATGTACATTTTGGAGGGGGAAACTGGCCAGCCCGTCAGCCTACCAGCCTTGCAAAATATGGGTCGGGCTGGCATTTTGAGCCCTTTTAACAATACAAGCCAGACCAGCCCTTATTTTGGCGGGCCAAAGGCGGGCTGGGCCAGGTCGGGCCGGGCTGGCCCACATTGCCACCCCTAATTGTCCCAAATATATACCTCCAAACTTTTAGAGCCGTCTTTTTCATTGCCCCCATTTAGTTTCTAAGTTGAATTAATTAATGAGTAATATTATATTCTCATACTAACTTCATCTACAATTATTTCAATTAACTCTACTTTGAATTATTAATTTGTTTTATAACCAAATATATCCCCTCACTATTTGGGTAAGGAACTATTTCCTTTTTGGGTACGTGGTTGCCTCTCTCAACAAGTGTCGCTCTAACCTTATACCTTTTGGTCCATCTGATGATCCAGTGGAGTCTTACACCTCTTGATCAATACCTTATCGGTGAGTTATTTAATTTATTAACTATATTACATATTGTAATTTCATTTTCCTTATTTATTTTAGTCAACTCTATACTGAATTATTTAACTTATTATGTACTAGCATGTCGACCGACACTCCTTGTCTGTCGATCAACATTTTATTGTTATGATATCAAGTGTATACAAAAAGTTTCTATAAATTTCTCAACTTGTGCCTACAAATTTCTCAAAGTTTCTAGGAGGTAAAGAAATGTATCAAATCTAATTAAATTTCATTTCTATTCATGTTTTATACAATATATATGTTATAAAGTTATTAGCAACTTGTATGTCACAAATGCAAACATAAAAACATTGGATATAATAAATGGCAAAAATGAAATATAAAAATTATACATGTTCAATTATATATTTGCCCATTTATCATATTTTAACTTTATATATTAGTATAGATATAGAGATAACACCATATTTGTAAATAATAACTTTAATATTGCACATGAGATTATATTAATGCACTTGAAATTATTTAAACATTATTACTAAAAGACAAGATTAATGTTAATATGGTTTTTTTGTACTACCAAGGTATCCCCACCTTTTTGGGTAAGGAACTAATCCCTTTCTGGGTTCGTGGTTGTCCCTTCCAACAAGTGTCGCTCACAATAATCGAACTCTCGACCTTGTGGATCTAGTGAGGTCTTACGCTACTAGCACCATGTTAATATGGTTTGAAAATACAAGATTGGATACAATAATCATGTAAAAAATTCTAACACTATAATGCCTATATTTTTTTTTATCTTAGTAATAACATGTATTATGTGATTATTATCTATTGACTAATGTTTCTATTAATACATAAAACATATTAATTAAAATTTTACTTTCTCATGTCTATTTATAGAGTGTAACATTTATGGGTTGTTAGTGTAAAGATTTATACACAGTCAATATACTATTTAATTGTATTACTTTCTTAAACAATCAATAATGATTAAATATGAATGATGAATAATATAGTAACAATATATCAACCTCATACAATGCTAGTACATATTTTTCTCCTATTTATAATAATATATATGCACTATATTTGTAAAGATTTATACTCATTCATTCAGTATATCTTTCACTATTCATTTATATCACATTTTTAACATGTTAAAGATGATAAAATATGAATTATAGATGATGCAGTGACAATATATAAAACTCACACTATCAGTGTATATATTTTCTCTCTTCATAATATATTTCCTCACATTTTCTAGCAAGTCAAATTGAAAATTTAATTTAATTTTTTAATAATTGTATGGGATTTACCTGTCATTCATTAATGTGAGTAAATAAGAATATTTTGTTAATAAATTAATTTATTTATTTATACATAAAATTTAAAAATAATCTTATAAATAGAGCTAAAATAATAACCCAAAATAATCTTACAAAAAGCTCAACATGAATCATATTTATCAATTGGTGAAAGAGTTTAACCAGTCCTGCCAATTTACATTGTTTTCACATTTTACACTATACACATTGAGGTATAGTCAATGGTTCAAACTTCATTGTCACCATTTTATCATATAAAACATTCATCGTGCTTAACTTATTTAGACAAAAACTTCAGTTTCATTCTCATTTATTGCATTTTGGAGCAATAACAAATTTCAAAACAAATTGGTCAATCTCAACTAGACTGCGATGTGATCTAGTTTAAAGTGTCAATGCAAACACTACGTAGGAATACAAGGAAAATTGTGAATTAGGTTTCTAACAATATTGTTTACAATTTAAAAATGCCAATTCATAATTTTTAAAAGGAAGTATAAATTGATGAACAATATATACTAAAAATAATGGGTTAGAGACGAGGAAGATTCACAAACACAATATATCCTAGTTCACCTTCTCTATTAGAAGGCTACATCCAGTCTCCCTTATCAGATATCGAGGATTTGTTGTTTTACTGTATAATTAAGTATTCATACAAGCCATACACCAAAACTCTCATTAAGGATGTCTAGTACTTAAAAGAAAGCACATTATTTCCTTTTTATAACCACTCACCAAGGCGAATATTAGAATCACTTTAATTCAATAGAAGAATAAGGCTTTTAAAGTGGCTAAGAAATTATATTCTACATTCAATCTAAAAAGATATAATCCTTGTCAACAGCATGTTAAGTACAATATGACACAAGATTCTTAGTTTTATGGATTTTGAAAAGTTAGACAAAATTTCTCTTCAAATATTTTCAAAAACATGTAAATTATGATACGTTCCAAACTAACAAATATATAATGTTTGGGAACATATATCACATACTAGTTGATTTTCAATTTCAAAAATCGCTTTCCGAAGACCATGTAATCGGTTATAGTCTCATGCAAATAAATTGTAGATTTTCTAGTAATCTTACCTAGTTGTCTCTAGTAACCAATTACACAATTTATGGTAATATGTTTCACAATTTATGGTAAAGTTATATTTAAAACCTAGCTTAGTAGTTTCTACCTCTTTTAACTTCGAAGAATATTAATCTTGATAAATTAATTTCTAATAAATGTTAAGTGATATCAAACTTTAACTAGAGAGAAATAAAACTTATCTATATTATTAAGTGCTAAAATTATCATAAGTTTACTATAAACTGTGTGACACTCTCACTCTTTACTTAACCCAAATTGTAGATTATATGCTGGTAAATGATAGAAACGTGTTAATTTACCAAATCAATCTTAAAGTGTTTGTGCAAGCTAAAAGTAGAGTAATAACCGAAAAAAGCTAGTTTTCGAGACAAAGATCACTCAGGCTAAGTGCAGGAACACACTTAGAGAATCAAACACAATATGATACCTATGGCTAGCGCAATTTCCACGATGAGTGACAGTGGGAACCCGCGCCAAGCACTATCTCGTGTTCAATGAAATTAATTACATAATTCAACAATGAGTGGGGAAACTAGAAGTCGTACACTATTGAATAAGTTTAACTTAGGGTTTATAAAGGAGACTTTGGACAATATACTTGTAATATGATACATTCTTAGTTTTTAGGCAAGTTTAGTTCTATTAGAGGTGTTGAAGCAAGGTGTGAGTGATAGATGAGCTAATCCATGCTCATTGGATTGATAAATTCTCACCCATAAATTCTATTCTCTCTTCCTTTTACTTGCATTTTTAGTTACCAGCTAATTTCCTTGTTGGAATTGAATATAAAATAAGCTTGACGTAGAGCTAATTCAATATGAATTATGGATGAAAATATTGGAGAAATCTTTGCTGAAAATTCTGATTTTATTCAACTCATCAGTTGATATAATTACTACACATAGATATATCAACTTGTTACTTCATGCATCTTACTGTTTTGGTTGCTAGACGTAGAGCTAATTCAATAACTAAATAACTCTCAAACTTGCTAACATAAATTACTAGACATAGATGTATGCTTAACAGTTCATATATCTTCATCTTATTAATTTAGTTGCTAGATATAAAACTATTTTGATGAGCTAGTGATATGACCAAGACATTAGTTATTAATATATTTAAAGTGTTGTACATAGAGGTATGATTTTGTGTGTTATAGATCTTCATTTTGTGTATAAAATTACTAAACATAGAACTTTATTACATAAGCTCTAAATTAACTAAGACATTAGCTTTTACCTTTGATGCCATTTGTATGGAAGAATTGTTGTTAAGCGAATTAGTGATCTTGAATCATGTGTGTATTGATAATAGTTAGGTAATATGATCCCATCATCTTTTGCCAATTATTTTCAACCCCACCACAATCATCTTAGTATAATCAACAAATTGAAAAATCCATTTGAAAATAGCTTAGAATAACAATTCTTGATTGAAAGAATATCCACAAAATTCTTATGGATTCGATAACCCTTTTATACTTTTTGCGATACCTGTTTGGTATTTCGTATATCATTTTTTCGGTTAGCATATATTCAATAAAATCCTTGTGATTTTCAATTTTTGAGGTCTTCAACATTTTCCCTTTTTTATTGATCTTAATGTATTCATCAAAATCTAATCAATGTTAAGGAGAGATACTTGATATTAAATAGATTTTTGATTGCATCAATCTGTTTTGACCATTCAAACAATTAAATGTCTTAATTAGAATCGAAAAAGAGTTCAGTTTATGGTTTTGTTGGTATGAGTGGTTGGCCCGATTTGATATTAACAATAATGGTTCTGTAAAATATTTTTTATTTTTTATTTTTATTTTTTGATTGACATGGTTCTGTGGAATATTGACCACATGACGATTGTATATAGAAGAGCATGAAGAACGTGAACTACGATAACACTTGTAATTCAAAACACTTGAGGCTGCATTAATATGGAACTATTACGATGTTGGGAATGCTTGAAATATATTATTGTATTAGTCTCACATTGTCTAGTATTGAAATAGAGTAGAGTAACCAATGTTATATATTGAACTCATGTCCCTTGTTATAATGTGCACCAGATATAAGCATCAAATAGAAACACCCCATGGGCAGGTCGGTCGATGGGTGTGCTAGGGTTTGTAATCCTATTCTCTAATAATATTTTGGTAGCCGTTCAGCGCTCCCGGGGATGTAGGCACAATTGGCTGAACCCCGTTAACAAATTCTCTTGTTTCTTCTCTTCTAATTACTCTATGCCTTTATTTGATTGCTTGTGGCCAATGCTGCACAACGATCACTTCCGCTGCACCAACAATTGGTATCAGAGCCATTTGGTAGATGACTCTTAACCCATACATTAGATAATGGCTAAAGAGGGTGAAGGCGTGATGGCTAGACAAGGTGCATCAAAGGTAATGGCAAAGATAGAGTAGATGAGTTGAAGGAGAAGGAAACATGGTGAAACTGTGGTGTGGGCGTTGTATATGTTGATCTAGAATCTCAGAAATTCATGTATTGGATTAGGATCAAGGTGGAGATAGGGACTCATGTGTTGAGTTTGACCCAGAGACAGGTGCTGACAATATCTCTCTAGGATCGTTTCAACATAGCTTTGCTGGGAGAGCCATAGTTTTCTAGCTCTCCTATCCCTGTGAATCTCCATCCCAAGAATCTTCCTAGCAGCCCCTAAATCTTTCATGTCAAACTCCTTACGTAGCATGACTTGCAGCTCATTGATATCACTCAAATGATTAGTAGCAATCAACATATCATCAACATAAAGTAATAGAAAAATACACGAACCATCGTCAAGGCTTCTCACATAAACACAGCAATCATACTCACAACGCTTATAACCAAGCTTCAACATATAAGTGTCAAACCGCTTGTACCACTGTTTGGGAGACTGCTTCAACCCATATAGAGACTTCTTCAACTTGCAAACCAAGTGACTCTGTCCAGTTGCACTAAACCCCTCTAGTTGTGTCATGTAAGTTTTCTCCTCTAATTCACCATGGAGAAAGGCAGTCTTCACATCCATCTGTTCTAAGTTTATATCCCGGTTGGCTACCAAGGCAAGTACTTCCCTGATAGAAGTGTGTCTCACCATTGGAAAGAAAATCTCATTGTAGTCGATCCCCTTCTACTGTGAATACCCTTTTGCTAGAAGATGAGCCTTGAACTTTTCCCCTTCTTTTTATGATATTGTTGGCTTCCTCTTGTACACCCACTTGCACCCAACTGCACGCTTGTCTAGGGACAATGGAACAAGCTCCCAAGTTTGGTTCTTCTGTAAACACTCCATCTCCTCCATCATGTCACCCATCCATTGTTCTTTCTCCTAGCTGTTTATAGCCTCTTGAAAGCTACATGGATCTCCTGAACTGATATGGAGAGCAACTGAAGCCATATCCTCAAAGCCATATCTCTCTGGAGGTTTGATAAGACGTTTATCCCTGTCTCTAGCGAGTAGATACTCCTGCACACATGAACTCTCTGCCTGAGAATCATCATGTTCTTGACTTGAACTAGTGCATGGTTCCTTGCCTTTATTCACCTGAACTATTTCATTGCTCACTAGAATCATATTTGATCCCAAAGCCTCTCCATTTCGCATGGGCGCCTCTGTCAAAACTGACTGTTTCATCATGAAATCTTCATCAAACACTGCATTTCTGCTCAACACCACATTGCTGGAAACTGGATCCTAGAACTTGAACCCCTTCACACCTTTGGTATATCCAATCAAGATATATCTCTTTGGCTGGGTACATGTACATATGTAGGACAACCAAATATGCGTAACATATTATAATTGACTAGGTTACCTGTCCATACTTCTTCTACAACTTTACCATCCAATGAAGCCTATGGTGGTCTATTAATGACATAACATGCCATACTAAGTGCATCTGTCCAAAATCCTTTGGAAAGTCCAGCATTCAGTCTCATACATCTGACCCTCTCTGTAAGAGTCCTATTCATCCTCTCTGCAACACCATTCTGCTAAGGAGTCTTCTTCACTGAAAGTGTCTTTGAATGCCATGTTCCTCACAGAATTTCTGAAACTGTGAGTTTTTGTACTCCGTACCATTATCTGACCTCATGTATTTGATTTTCCTACCAGTCTAGTTCTCTACCTCTGCCTTCCAAACCTTGAACTTGGCAAAGACTTCTGACTTATGCTTCAGAAAATATACCCAGACCTTGCGAGAAAAGTCATCAACGAAGTAATCTAGAACCTACTAGGGATGGTTCCTGAGTGGGTCCCCATACATAAGTGTGGACATAATCTAGAATGCCTCGAGTCCTGTGTTGCCAGCCTTGAAACAAAGTCGTGTCTGTTTTCCAAGCACACAATACTTGCACAAATCTAGCTTGCATTTGCTGACTCCCCTCAACAGTCCTCTTTTGAGTAGTTCTGTCATACCATGCACACTCATATGTCCCAAACGCATGTGCCATAATTTTGTAGCACCATGGTCTGAATCTACTGAGATCTCTTCAGTCACTCCAGCAACTCCACCTACAATTGTTCTCCCTAAGAACTTGTATGTGTTCCCTGCAGTCCTTTTACCCTTCATCACAGTCAGAGCACCTTTGCATACTCGAAGAATATTACTGTCCCCATTAGCTCTATAGCTAAATCCTTTGGCCTGCAATGACCCCAAAGAAACCAAATTCTTCTTCAAATCTGGTATGTGCCTAACCTCACATAACGTCTTCACTACACCATCATCTATCACAATTCTGAGTTCTCCCATACCAATAATATCACATGCTTTATTATTTCCAAGATACACGAAACCAAAATTGTCTGCCCTGTATGTGGTGAACCATTCTCTGTTTGGCGTCATGTGGTGGGAACAACCAGTGTCAAGTATCCACTCATCTGTACTATGATTAGATGATACAGATAGTAAATCAACTTCACTATTGTAACCAGAGTCATCTTTCTATGGAACATTTGCAGATGTAGATACTCTATCTTTCCCCACCAGCTTGCTAGGACTCCATTCATTGGGACAATCATTTTTGTAATGTACAGTCTGTTTGCACTTATAGCACTCTACTGGTGTTCTACCCCTGGAATTTGGTCTTTTCCCTTTGGCAGGACCTCCTCTGCCTTGTCTCCTCCCACGTACTTGGCTCCCTTTCACATACACATCATCACCCTGAGACCCTTCACCTACGTTCTGTCTTCTTTGAGTGTGGGATAGAAGTGCAGATGTGATCTCATCCAGTTTGATTGAGTCTTTCCCGTACGTCAATATTGTCACCAAGTGTTCATAGGAATTTGGCAAAGAACACAGTAATATTATTGCTTTGTCCTCACCATTGACCTTCACATCAAGTTTCTGCAAGTCATTGATCACTTGATTAAAATTGTTGAGATGTTGTTGCAAATCAGCACCTTCATGCATATTCAGGTCATAGAGTCTCTGTTTCAAATATAACTTATTTGTTAGAGACTTGGACAAGAACTGCTTCTCTAATGTCTCCCATACCTCTGTTGGTGATGTCAGATCCATAACATGATACATCACCTCATCTGATAGACAGAGCCGTATGGTTCCCGCAGTCTTCTCCTTCAACTCTTCTCAATCCAGTTGATTCATACCCTCTGGTTTATTCTCACGCAGCGCCTTTGATAGACCTTGTTGAGCTAACCATCCTTAACCCTCCTTTGCCACAATCCGAAATTACCAGTTCCATCGAACTTCCCCATCTCGAATTTGGCACCTGGGTTAAGAGCCATCTGATACCAATTGTTGGAAACAAGCGAACAATCAAATATTAAAGAGTATAGAGACAAGAGAATAACTTTAAAAGGTTGGTTATAATGTCAAAATATTAAGAAGAGTATCCAACCCACTATTTAGAACTTAGAATTAAGTGTAGGGATTCCAAATGAGTAAGTATATGGGCAAAACAAGGTAAATAATAGATAAGACAAATTTAAAGTTAATATATTGGATTACTATCAAATTAGTTATTTGATTCGTCATTTAGCTCATCTGTTAGATATCAGATTACTTCAACTCCCTGAATCCTAACATGAAGCTAAAGACCAAATGCGTTTGTCATATATAGCATGATATATTTATATTTTGCGTATTTAAAATTGTTTAACAATGTGAATTCAATAGGTGGATAATGGAACTATTTTGTCACAGTGGAGATTACAAATAAATAACTAACATATGCAGTACAATCAAGATTAATTAAGAACAAGAACAGCATGGACTTGCTGTAAAAATGTAATCTACGAGAACACACCATTGTAAAAATGACGAAAGAAATTAATATATGTAGCCAAACATGAAAACTGTAATATTTATGTATTGTTAGTGTAAAGATTTATATATTCTCAGTATATTATTCACTATTCATTTGCATTATTATTTTTGAATAAATTAAATATAAATGAAGAATAATACATAACAATGTATAAAACTCTTATTTGTCCGATCATACATTTTTTTTCAACATGAATTTTTAATGTTTTTATGATAACATTCATACAACCGTTGATGGAAGAAATTTTTTTCCTAAGCATAACTATAGAGGTTATACAGTAATTGAGGAATCCTTTATAATAGAAATTTTCATCACATGAAAATCCATCATCGATCTTAGTATCATTGGAGAAGGTATTCAGACTTGGTTCATGCAAACTATAATCATTATTTTGACCGACCCATTAGAGAATTCCATGCCAGCTCTTGAATTGCCCAAGTTTCAAGAAAATCAACGCTTTTTACGAATAAGGATCTTCTCCATTAATGGAGAGGCAAGTGATTATTTAGCACACATTTTTAATGGTAAAGAAGTAATTTTATGATAAACAAAAGGATAGAATTATTATTACATATTACATTTTGTTTGTTAATATGTGTCACTTGCCATCTTTACTCGCTTTTCACATGGTCCAAGGAGTAACAACTTTGCTGCTATTGCAGAAACTGTTACTTTGGAAGTAGTGGCATTGGAGTTCTAGTTGTTTATTGGTGATGAACCTGTTTGTTCCTTCCTTTGTTGGAAATGCAAGGTAATAGGTCCCTTAGAAAACGGTGACATGGATGTGGTAGGACTACTATTTCAAATTACGAACGACATCATGTGATATGGTTGTATATGGTTGTAATATTGTGGTTACGATGATAGTCACAACCGCTTCATACTGCAATTGCAATGTGACACCAAATTATGACAATGCGGCCACATTAAACCATAACGCAATCACATGGGGTCGCATTTGGGTCATATCAAGTCACATCTGCTTGCTTTCAATTCAAAAATATATTTTTTATGAGAAAAGAATTTGCACTACAATGACCACAATTCTAATCACAACTACACAATAACTCCGATCACAATTTAAAATACCAGATAGGGACACCCAATGAATTGTTGTACCAATTCCCTAAAATTAGTGGTGTTGACATTGAGAGTAGTCGGGGTTCTCTTAGAACCTATAGTCCTTTGGACTGGTTTGAAAGCAATATTGCCTCTTGGGATCAAGTGGCCACTAGTTGTGCGTGAATTTCTTGAGCTCAAGTTCATATCTTGATCTGATGACAATATTGTTGCCATATAGGGATGATGGGGTCGGGCTGCTACTAGTAGTGCATACCCTACCTATATCCTTATTATTTGTGAGTACCATGCGGGTAGTGGTTATTTACATGTATTCAACGAGTTTTTAATTTTAATTACATTTTTATATATTTTATAATAGGAAATATGTACAAGTAATTATTACTTGATATGTATATGATAATTTTATGATTATTATTCAATTTGTAAAGTTTATTGTGAAATAATAATAAAATAGACAAAATATAATGTTAAAATAATAATAAATATAAAATATATAAAATATTTAATTAAAATATATAAGCGGGTACTCACAAGATGGGTATTATCATTCCTATTTCCATAGTTGCATATGAGAAACCTTGAATTGGTGAATCCAACGGATTGCAATCCGTTGGAGGTTGCGGATAGAATTGCATCCATTGATCATTGGAGGTATCACTCATGACTTCGGGAGGTGGTATCACTATATGACAGTTCTTCTTCGGTGAAAGAAAGAATCAACTAAAGCTTGGTTCTATGTTATATACAAGAGTTAATTACAATGACACTCCCTGAGTTTTAGTGAAATTACACAAATCACCTCTCACTTTTTTACACCTACTTTTTATACTTTCCTTACACTGATAACCCCTGCATGAGAAATAAGTGTAATCTTTTAAACAAAAAATGTGATAAATACAATTAAGTTAAACAAAACATGGTATATTGTGAGGAAAAATCCAAATAATATACAAATTAATGTATGTTTATTATTTTTGGTTACAAAATGCATCAACAATTCTAAAAAGATATTGTTTAAATCGCTCTTATACTATATCGTAACGAACCAAAAATAATAAAGAGGTATCGACTCATATATTATTTGGACTTGTCTCCACAATATATCATGTTTTGTTTAACTTAATTGTATTTATCACATTTTTGTTCACAAAATTACACTTATTTCTCATACAAGGGTGATCAGTGTAATAAAAGTATAAAAATGATGAGGGTTTGTGTAGGTGCAAAAAAGTGAGGGGTGATTTGTGTAATTTCAATAAAACTCAGGGGATGTCAATGTAATTTACTCTATATACAATGATGAGTAATTTTATATGTAATAAAACTTTGGGTGAGGGGATGGATATAACATAACATAGGTGTAACCTTAACCTGAATTTATAATATAATTAAGGGGATAGATATAATAAATATAGTTTATGCTTAGATCCACTGTTACTATCTTGTGTTTACCAAACAAAAGTTAAGAAAAATTAAAAAGAGAAAATGAGTATATAAAATATTGTGATTTTTTAGCTGGTTGATACAATAGAAATTAAAAAAAGCGTGAAGAGAAAACATATAATTATAATTAATAATGAAAACGATATAAATAGAAACATAAAGACACGAGTTCCACCATATTATTATGTTGGTTTCTTTTTTTCACTTGAGTTTTCCTCCCAATATAGGAGAGAAAATATAAAGGTATGAGTCCCACAATTTTTTCTTGTTGTATAAAAAGAACCAAAGCAATAAAAAATAACTTTAATTTTTTTCATACATCTAAATAATATCAACTAAAAAAGTTAAAATGATGTAAAAAATATACAATTAGAGATAGGTGGGTTTGTTCCTCACTTTCCAGTTCTGAGTTTGAACTTGTATCAGTGTCCTCCTAAACAACATATACTCTTCTATCGGTCTTCTTTTCTGGCTTCCCTTTGAAAGAATTTCTCTTAAATATTGGACAGTCTACCTTTATATGGTCAGACTTCCCACATTCAAACCAAGTGAATGTTTGGCCTGATGTGGAAGCCTCATTATTCTTTGTGAATCTTCTACTTGGACCTAACTTTGTAACCTTTATCTTTTTTCTAAAATTTAATGAACTAACTTCTTCACTAACATGCTGATATCCTCCACGCCTTCTTTGTCTGATTCATCTTCAGAGGTTTTGCATGTTTCTACCTTTGCCTCGAAAGAGATAAATTTCATATTCTTTTCCTCTTCTTCATGTCGTTCAAGTTGGCTCAACTCCAACTTGTGTTCCTATAATTTTCCTAAAAGAGAAGCCAATAACATTTTAGAGAGACTTTTTATTTTCGGATATGGCTATCAGTTTTAGTTGCCAAGTTCTGGTAAGGAACGTAAGGACTTTTAGGTTTAGGAACCTAGAGTAATCAAATTGTTTGTAAGGTGAGTGAATCTTTTATGGAGATCAAGTATTTTTTTTAACCAGGTTACATGCAATACATCTCATACTCTATAGAAATAATATTGCGCGCGAAACATTTTACTTCCTCGGTTCCTTCATGGGTGGTCTCTAAAGTATTCCACATTTCTTTTGCTGACTTATAATTTGATACCCTAAAGAACTCATTGATTCCTAAGGCTGAAGTGATGATATTTTTGCCTTAAGATCATATTGAACCTTTTTCTTATCATCATCGTTCCAAGCAGTTTTTGATTTTGATTTGATGAGTGTGAAATTATGCTACATTTGCATTGCATCTAACTTACATTTTAGGACATAATTAGGACTTTATTATTGTTTTTAGATTTTATTTCTATTTGTTCGGATTGAGGAGGTGTTTTTGGCTATGTTGCACAGTTTGAATGGATTGAAGCCAAAAAGAGTAGAGAATGAGTCCAAGAAGATGGAATATAATATTGAGGCTATGTGAAGATCAATTGAAGGGGAAAGAAGTCGCATTGGAGCCTGGATCGAAGAGAAACAACTTAAAGTGAAGGTGCCACATACATCGACAGTCGTGGATGACATATTCTATTCCTATTCTTTAGATTTGTTTTGTTGAGATTAATCCAATCTTTGGTAATTAGGATAAATGAGGGTTCTCCCTCAAGGATTGAACAAACTTTATGTTACAATTCTCTAATTTAGAATTTGATATTCTCTTCTCCATCATGATTGAGTAATTTTCTTTGTTTCTAGGATTGGGGCTATGCTCTTTTACATTCAATAAACACTTGTTTTTACTTCTATTTCATTGAGTATTATGATTTAAATCATTAAAGTGAGTTTTATTCGTATGAGTTTTCTGTCCAACAAATTATACCTCTTAGATACATTGGGGAAGGACCAAGAGGTGAACCCACTATCTGACCATTCAGTTATTCAAACTAGAATCCTAATTCACGAGAGTAGTATTAGGATTCTCGGGGATTTATGGAAATCACCATGGGTTGCTAAGCAATTGGATAGAAAGACCCAAGTAAATGATTCGATTGATAACTATACCATGAGAGTAGGTGCAACTTATATTGAGTACATGTGTTGGAGCTCAAGTGAGGATGACACATATCAAATAGCAATTCACCATCACAACTTAACGTTCATAAAAGGAGCTAAACAAGGATTTGTGAGTTTAAATGCGGCAACCGTTATCCTGGGAACTCTTCCTAAATTAGATTTCAATTCCTTTTTACTGTTTTCATAATTATTCTTGTCAATTTTTTCATATTTATAAATTCAATTCCTATCTGTGTTAAGTATAAATTAATTGTTACAACCAAATGAATTTTCCATTCCTTGTGGGATCATTATTTTATTACTTAACAATATAATCGTGCACTTGCGGTTTTCCCTATCAAATTTTTGGCATTGTTGCCAGGGACTATGTCAAAATTTCTTTGATTCTCAATTAATTCATTACTTTACTCTAGTATATTATGTGTTTTCCATTTTCTTGGTACTTATGTAGGTTGACCATATAGTTAATGCAAATTTCGAATTACTACTCAGAGCCAGAATGAACTATTCATACAAGAAGAAGGCAACAAAGAGAAAGAGCAAGAGAAAGATGTGCACATGTTCAAACAATGGCTGAACAAGATGAAAAACCACTTAGCAGCTAGCACTCCTTAATGCTCATAGTTCACGTCCTGGAATAATCCACTCAGCTATTAAGGCAGAGATCTTTTCTTTGCCATCTGCTTTGTCCAATTGGTGATGACAAACCAATTTGGAGGAGGAGCTCCTGAAGATTTGAATGCCCATATTGACCAGTTCTTGGAATTCTATAAGACTGTAAGGATCTGTGGGGCTTCTGAAGATGTCATTCGTCTCCGTATCATTCCATATTCCCTTAGAGATAGAGATAAGACATGGCTAAGAAATAAAAATGCTGAAATTGAAGCAACATGGCAAACTTTGGAGGAGGCTTTTCTCAAAAAATACTCCCCTCCTTCCAGATCTGTACACTTTAGATGCCTCATCTAAAACTTCAGTCAAAAGGATGGGGAGTCATTGCTGAAGACTGGAAAAGATTAAATGAGCTGACTGAAGCTTACCCTCATCATGGTATTCCACCTTGAATAATGGTTCAGAAGTTCTACAGTGGGCTAGACTTTCCATCACAACAAGTGTTGGACTCTTTAGTAGGTGGTGCCATTATCTACAAAGGAATTGATTTTGCTTCAAAGATCATAGAGAATGTGGTTTCCAATCATCACCAATGGGCAAATGAGAGGAGACATCATCCAAGGAGAGACTCTAGTGCATAATATTCAGGAAGTCAAATGGAAAATAATTTCAATGCTGGAGAATCTTTCTCAAAGGTTGGAAAAGATGAAAAAATATCATGCTAATGCTATTGGGTCTATAACTACAAAATGATAGGGAAGTGAAGCAAAAGGGCATGAGTGGTCTGAATTCAAAACAATCATTGAACCTGTACATGGAGATTGGGTCAATGAACAACTTGTATCATGCAATTTCAATGACTACAAGGAGAGGAGCGAGCATCAATTCAACCCACCATACATGTAGAACAATCGCAACCTTTCCAGGAGGAGCAACAACACTCTAAATCATCAAAATCAGGATGAACAAGGTAATAGGAAACCTACAACATGGTTTCCATAGGTACAATCTTCTCCTATTGATCCCACTCTTATAACAATAGTGAAAGGTTAGGAAAAATTACTTGCTAACCGTAATAAATTTTAAGAGGATCAAATCACAATTAATAAAAATGTTCCAAATATGTTAAATGATTTGAATTCTAAGATAGAAAACCTTATCATCCATGGAAAAATGTTAGTAACACTAATTGCCAAACAAGCTATCAATTTTAATAGGCAAACATGGATCTTTCCTATACAACTAGGAAAAAATCCAAGTAATGAATATTGTAAGGCTGTCTGCTTAAGGAGTGGGTAGGAACTCAAGGATGTTCCTCGATCTAGGAATAATACACAAGTGGAAGAGATACATACTGAAACACAACTCCCTGAATGAGAACAAAATTCTGAAAAGATGTCTAATTATGTAGCTCCAACACCATATGTACCACCAATTTATTTTCCTCAAATATTTGGAAAGGATAAATTAGAAAAGAAATATGGGAAATTCTTGGATATCCTTAAGAAATTATGTATCAATTTACCATTCACTAAGGTACTGCAGGAGATGCATGCATGCATGAAATTTCTTCAGGATATTTTATCTAAAAAGAGAAGACGAGATGATTACGAGACAATTGCTCTAATTGAGGAGTGTAGTGATTTAATTCAAAATAAATTGCCTTCTAAACAAAAAGATCCTGGTGGTTTCTCTATCCTATGCTTAATTGGTAATACCAATTTTTACCGTGCTTTATTCGACTTGGGGGCAAGTGTGAGCCTCATTCCCTTATATGTGTGTAAAAAAATGGATGTGGGTGAACTAAAACCCACTATTATAACACTTCAATTAGCGAATAGATAAGTTAAATTCCCTATAGGCATGTTGGAGGGTGTTCCTATTAAAGTTGAGAAATTTTTCATTCCAACCTATGTTGTAATACTTGCACAAATTCCAATCATATTAGGTAGACCATTTTTGGCTTCCTCTAGTACTATAATTGATGTTAAAAATGGAAAACTTTCCCTAAGCATAGGGGATGAAAATGTTGAATTTGATATTGCTAAATCTATTAAAAAACCTTCTCTTGAGGACTCATGTTGAAGGGTTGATATGTTGAACCAAGTCGTGAAGGAGGAAGTGACTAAACTGAAATTCGAGGATCTCTTGGAGAGATGCATGCTGGAAGGTGACTCTTCAAATTTGTTTGAGCAAGTGACCGAGGGTAGTAAATCTGTAAATGCAAATTCAACAGTCCCCTATAATCAACTAGAGGAGAGCTTGATGGTCATACCTAAATCTAATAACTGGCTAAAAGGGAAAGCACCTAAAACGAAAATAAAAACACTCCCTCCACCCTCAGGTATGTGTTCATGGGATCCTGTGTCGGATCAACCATCAAGCTAATAACGTTAAACGAGCGCTTCATGGGAGGCAACCCATGCTGAAGGTACATTTTTTTAGTTTATTAATTTTACTTTTTTTGTGTCGGCTTTAGTGCCTCCCTGAGTTTGGAGCCTTTGTAGCGGATGTATATAGCGTCGACCACAAATTTTTTTATAAACTCTAACAGAAAATTATAGGGAAAAATGCTAATACAATCTTGTCTATTAGCTGCCTCCTTCAAAATGAGTATTTTCATCTGGTCCATCTAGGACATATAGTCCATTTGGGACTTTTTTTCATTCTTTTACAGGTACTTTCTCTACACCCAATGAAGCCGACCACTTATAATTGGTACATAAGTCAATGACATTTCCTACCTAACCCATGAGTTTTATTTTTCTTTCTCTTATTGTTTAGATTTATACATTGTGGACAATGTAAACTTCTAAGCTTGAGAGATTTTACATTTAGATAGTTCATTCATGTCATGCTTACCATATAGATTTTAAATTTTTTTAGATTGCATATTCATATTATCATGCATTAGCATATGTTTCATATCTCATCTATCCTCTGCTTTGTTGTATGTGTTGTTTGTCCGCTTTAAATGAAAGAGTATTCATGAATGATATTGTTGATATGTGAACCCATTGGAAAAAAACTTGTGATAGAATAATAGCATGAAAGAATTTAGATTTGACAATTGTGAATTAAATTTGGTTTAATAAAAGTCTCTGATTCATAATTATTGCTAAATGTACCAAATGTAAGAAATTTGGGACAAACACAATAAGGATTCTGATTTAAATTAACAATTGCATAAAACCTCTTTTTCTTTCCTGAATGCATAATATTCTATCATTGCAAATTCTATATCTTGATTTGTGTCCGTTTCAAGATTTTAGTTTGTTTGTATCCATTAAAATGATAGAGACAATTAAGACTTTGTCTTTTGACCTTCAACCGCTTGCTATAAACATTGAAAACTCATTAGTTGCCCACTTTTGAGCTTGAACTTTAATGTTTTTTCGTAGCTACTTGAATGAGGATTTGGGGTAATTTGTGATGTTTGGTTGAAGCAATGAGAAAGGTAAATAGGTCATGTCTAGTGAAAGAAACCATAAAAAAGGTGAAAAAGAAAAAAAAAACAACTTTTTTATTTTAGAAAAATAATAAGTATAAATCAAAAAAATAATACAAAGTATACTAAAAGAGAAAAGATAAAAAACGTATGTTATAAAGAATAGTGTTGATCAAAAAATGGATCGTATGACAATTTAAGCCTTATTAAGATAATCTTAATGTTTCAATCGGATGTCTAAACATTTTAAGTATTTTGGGAAACAATTGTAAGCCTTCTGAATTATCCTTTCTTTTTTTATCGCACCTTAAATCATTTACCTTGGCCTCATTAAAACCACTTAAAATCCTCTTGATTTTTTCATACATTCAAATACAGTCAGTGGCGTTTTGGTCTATAATCAAGCCTATAGTTATTTACTTCCATGAAAGTTTTTGAGCGAAACACTATACCTTTAAACACATGAGAGTGATGAGAGAAGAGTGATACTAATTTTGCCATTGTTATGATTCAAATATTTAGCTTGTATTGAATTTCTTTATGATTTCCTTGTCTTTATGTTTGGATTGTTTAAAAACTCTCACATGATTGCCAGTTATCTTGGGTCATTTTTTCTATATCGACATTCATACATCATTATGAAAGTTAGACATAGTACTTGCTTGAGGACAAGCAAGAGATAAGCTTGAGGGGATTTGTTGAGTGTGAAATTATGCTACATTTACATTGCATTTAACTTGCATTTTAAGACATAATTAGGACTTTATGATTCTTTTTAGCTGTTATTTCTCCTTGTTCGGGTTGAGTGGTTGTTTTTGACGATGTTGTGTAGTTTGGATGGATTGAAGCCAAAAAGAGTAGAGAGTGGGTGCAAGAAGATATAATTCGGTGTTGAGGCTATGTGTAGACCAATTGATGGGCCAAAAAAAGTCGCCTTGGAGCCTGGATAAAAGAGAAACAACTTGAAGTGAAGGCGCCACATACACGCATGGTCATGGATGACATATTCTATTCCTATTTTTTAGATTTGTTTTGTTGGGCTTAGCCCAATCTTTTGTAATTAGGATAAATGAGGGTTCTCCCTCATGGATTGAAAACACTTTACATTACAATTATCTAATTTAGAATTTAGTATTCTTTTCTCCATTATGAGTGAGTAATTTCCTTTGTTTCTATGCCCTTTTACATGCCCTTTTACATTCAATAATCACTTGTTCTTACTTCTATTTCATTGAGTGTTGTGATTTGAATCATTAATCTGAGTTCCATTCATGTGAGTTGCCTGGCCAACAAATTACACCTCTTAGATACATTAGGAAAGGACCAAGAGGTGAACCCAACTATTTGAGCATTCAGATATTCAAACTAAAATCTTATTCACGAGAGTAGTATTATGATTCTCAGGGGTTTCTGGAATTTACCTTGAGTTGCTATGAAGCGCTTGGATATAAAGATCCAAGTAAAGGATTCGATTGATAATCACACCACAAGAGGAGGTTGACTTCAATTGAGTAGACGTGTCAGAGCTCGAGAGAGGATGACACATATAAAAGAACAATTCTCCATCACAACTCAAAGTCCATGAAAAGGAGCAAAACAAGAATTTACGAGTGTAAAGGCGGTAACCCTTATCTGGGAACTTGTTCTTCCTAACTTTTAGATTGCAATAAAGTACCCTCACAAGTTTAGGGTAATAAGGATTTTGTTCCCTACAGAACTAAAATAGTTTTTGTTGCCTAAGGACTGCAGGGAAAAGAAAATTATCAAGTTCAAAAGAGTATAACCTACCATACTTAGGAGCAATCAACAATGTTGCTCCTCGTTTACAAGAAGCCATGACAAATCCAACGGATTAACCTCATAAACAATTGGCTGAATCCTTTGAGAAAAATTTCAGTGTCGTTTCTTGATTCTTGATGAATAATACATGAAAATGAAGGTTTTAAATTTTTAGGTTTGAAGAATTTTTAAATTGGTTTTTTTATGTAGTGCTCTAAACCTGGAAACAATTGTTGGAATGTGTTTAGAATTAAAAAATATGTTAAAAATAGCCTGAAATTTTAAGCAAAACGAGCAAGAAATGGAATATCTAGGAAGTGGAGTGGGTACAACGAGTTAAAGGTTGAAGAAGAATATGAAGAATTCTGAAAAAAATGAAGAAAAACATATTTAAAGGGACAAAGAGTAATCAATTACTCATATTGAGTAATCAGTTACTCACTCTATGAAAACCCAGTTTTCATAAATTCAACCTAGGTAATCGGTTACTCTCTAGAGTAATTTGTTACCCAATGTGTGGTAATCAATTCCTCTAACATAGTAATCAATTATTCACCTAAAAAATGTAAAAATTGAAGAATTTAATAAGAGAACACAGAGGCATGCAATAAGCACCATGAAGCAAACATTTATAAATATAAACATGTTTTAAGACAAGTCAACTTCATCTACGATGCCTAATTCTCTTCTAATTTTGTCAAAATGTTATTTTGTTAAAGGCTTAGTGAATATATCTAAAAGTTGGTCATGAGTATTAATAAACTCTAAGAATACATCTTTCTTTTGGACAGGGTCCCTTAGGAAGTAATGTCTTATATCAATGTCTTTGGTTCTAGAATGCATAACTGAATTCTTTGTGAGGTTTATCACATTTCAATTGAAGGCATCCCAAGTACAAACCATAATCACGCATTTTTTGCTTAAGCCACAACAATTGGGCATAACAACTATCTGCTACAATGTATTATGCCTCATTAGTACTTAGAGCAACACATGTTTGTTTCTTGCATGACCATGAGACTAAAGCATTTCCTAAGATATGGCAAGTACCACTAACACTTTTCCTCTCAGTTTTGCAACCAACAAAATATGAATTTGAATAGCCAACCAAGTCATACACACTTTCCTTAGGATACCATATTCTAACGTTTGTCATTTCTTTCAAACATTTCATAATTCTTTCGACAACGACAAGATGTGACTCTTTGGTTTTAGATTGATATCATGCACTGAAGCAAATATGGAACATATTATCAGGTCTACTAACAACAAGATAAAGAAAGGAACTAAGCATACCTCTTACTTGGTTATATATATAAATTTATCAGTCTCATATGTATCGACATCTGTGTTAGATCCTATAGGAGTGCAATCTCTTTGCATCCGTCCATTTCAAATATTTTAAGCAAATCTTTGCATTATTTGGACTGATTGACAAAGATACCATCCTCCATTTATTTGATCTGAATTCCGAGAAAGTAATTCAACTTTCCCATCATGGACATTTAGAGTTCACGTTGCATCATCTTACCAAAATCGCTATAGAATTCATCGTTAGTTGAACCAAAAATAATATCATTCACATATAATTGTACAAGTAAAGTATGATAATCTATTATCTTTATACATAGTATAGTGTCGACCTTGCCTTTTCAAAATCTTTTCACTTAAAATGTTTGTTAAACGGTTGTGCTAGGCTCTCGAAGCTTGCTTTTAGTATTAATGTGCTTTCCTAAGTTTATACACATAAGAGAGATGTTTGTAATTTACAAAACATATACCTCTTCTTGTATATACCCATTAAGAAAGGCTCTTTTTACATCCATTTGATATAATTGAAAATTTAATGAACACCCATAAGCAAGCAATAGCCTAATAGCCTCAGGTCTAGCAACCAAAGTGAATGGTTTCTTAAAAATCAATTAGCTTCTCCTGGTTATAGCCTTGTTCTAGTAGTCTAACTTTATTTCTAATGATAATGCCATTTTCATTATATTTTTTATGGAAAGCTCATCAAGTTCCTATAACATGCTTATTCCTTGGTATAGGAAGAAGTTCCAAAATTTCATTTCTCTCAAATTGGTTGAGCTCTTCTTGCATAACAAGAATCCAATACTTGTCATCAATAGCATCATCAATCTTTGATGGCTCAATTTGAAATACAAAAGTCACGTTCAAACAAGCATCATCTAATTTAAGGCGAATAAAAGCGCCCCTGTTTATATGACCGATGATGTTGTCGATATGATGGTATCTATGAGTTATCCTTTCCTTGTGTAAGTTAGAATGTGCATGCTCATCATGTTGTGGTTGATCATCATCCATTTTCATTTGCTCCAAGTTGTTCGTCTCTTCAATAATGGAAGCTTCTCATTAAGAAGTGCTATGTAAATCATCATCATCAAAAACAACTTTGTCCTCCATAGAGGGGTTAGTTCATCAAATGATACATGCATGGATTCCTCAATGGTTAAATTTATATTATTAAGTATTCTATATGCTTCCCTTGTAATAGAATAACCAAGAAAAATTTATTCATCAACTTTTGCATCAAATTTACCAAGGTTGTTTTTACCACTATTAAAAACAAAACATTTACAACCAAAGACATGCAAATATGAAATATTTGATTTTATACATTTATACAACTCATATGGTGTTTTCGTTAGAATATGTCTTATTAAAACACAGTTGGAAACATAAGAAGCTGTAATAACCACATATGCCCAAGTTTTTTTTTGGATAATTTGTTTCTTTCAGCATAGTGTGAGCTAGCTCTTCCAAGGACCTATTCTTCCTTTCTACAACACCATTTTGTTATAGTGTTCTAGGATTAGAGAAATAATGTGATGGCCTATCAGAAGATAACTATTTACATTCTTCGAATTGTAATTTCTTTTTCTAAGTTTTAAAGAGCTTAACTCACATAGGTGTTAATTGATACTCAATTGTGAGAGGTTCTACCGTTCCATGAGAGGTTCTACCGTTCCATGAGTATATTGACCTATCATACATACATTGTGTGGATATGAGTAGCCAATTACTCCATTATTGGAGTTGAATGTAGCATGGTCTTAATGTATTTACTTTGATTCAAATTAATCCACGAAGTTTGATTCAATTTTGAGCTTTCTATTTACTTGTTACTTGCCTTTATTTTTATCAACTGTTTGTACGAATCTTGAATAATTGCTTAAGTTTCTTTTTGCATTATTCTGAACTTGCATAACTCATTAAGTAGTACATTTTCTAGACATAGACTTGTACTACTTGTCATTTCATGCACTTCACTTTCTGGTATCTAGAAATAGAACTAACTTTATGATTTTATAACTCTCAAACTGAATACCATTCGTTACTAGACATATAGATATGCTTAGAGGTTCATAAAACTAAAATTTACCATTGTAGTTACTAGGAGATTCCGGTAAAGTGCTAGTTTATAAGTGCCAAAAATACCTAATTTTCATACACTTTTCATGGCACTTATCCTTGGATAAATTGAGTAAGCCAACTTAATTCAACACTTATCCTTGTATATATGCTTTGTTTATTTATTTTGTGCTATATTTTTAGGATTTAGGTAGAAAAGAGAAGAATTTATCAAAGGTTTAAAAAGTGCTCAAAATAGGCCAAAATGCTCAACACATAAGCATGACTCGTCAAAATTTGGCCTATGTGGAGTCAACATGAAGCTGCTCACTAAGCAGCTTAGCTTGGACCAAACCCACGCCCAGCGTGACCTGAACACCAACCTGGCACGGTTCGACCAAAATTACACGGTCAGAATAAACCTGGCACGGTTAGAACACAAGCCTGACACAAGCCAACCTGCTCAAGCAGATAGCTTAGCGGAGCACCTGGATCGCCCAACGTGGAACCACACACCTGACTAGGTCAGCAAGCACCAGACCACATCACCACTAGCACGGTCAGACCTGCTCAAGCAGGCAGCTCAGTGGTGCCATGTAGGCGCATAATGGTATGCACCCAACAACTTGGTCAAGTTGACATAGCCACCAAGTAACTGTGACATCATGCATGACCTCTCTCATAGTAGCCTCCATAGGCTTTTTAGAGGTAGCTCACAATAGATGAGCCAAGTAGCCCACCATAACTTTAGTGAGTCAGCTCAAGTAGGTGACTAAGCTGCTTGGCCATGTACCATTAGGCACACCATACTTCCTAATATAACATGCAATGGAGGTATGATCATGAGTGCCGCAGTAGAAACATGTGGGCATGCGAACATGTGAGTTTTTATGAGTATGGCCTCAGGTCTCCTATATGGCTTTTTTCTTACTAGTTGGATATTTTTATCCTATTGCTGTATGGTTACCAACATTTCTTGATTCGACAAGTAATGTGTCTAGGTTATCTCTACTGTGTGAGAGCTTTGCGATTTTTTCTTTTAATTTGAAATTTTTAGTTTGAAAAGTCTTGCAAGTATCACATACATCAGGTTTACATAAGTTATTTTTAGAGAAGTCACATGAGTTGCAAGAGAAGATTAAATCAAGAGTTTCATTTTGTAATTTTAATTCATCTAACTCTTATTGCATCTCAATAATTTTTTGTTCATGCAATAAGATTACCAATTTTCTATTTACGTTAATTCTAGCAAGCTTTTTAAATTCCTCATGTAATTCAACATAAGCATTATACAATTCATCATAGGGAGGGGAATCATCGGAAGAAGATGAAGTGTCAGAATATACCTCATTTATATCATCCTGACCACTCGAGTTGCAAGCTTCTTGCATTTTTACCATGAAGTATAGTTTCGCAGACTCCTCCTCGTAGATGGTCTTGATGTTGATTCCTCCTCAAGAACATCCCATACGATATACGCTTTCTTTAACTTGAAGTCTCGAGGAGTGCTCTTCTCGGATTCAACCTTTTTGAGGTAGGTCGGACATCAGAACCTCATATGTCCAGCTTTCCCACACTTGTAACAAGTGAAGCACTCCTTTGAGTTCTTGCCTTTCTTGGTTGATTCTTGCGCTTCCTTATATTGAAACCTCTTGAATCCTCCTCTTTTCTTCACGATTTTCCAAATTTTCATACAAGGAGATTCATAGTTTCCTTGTCCAGATCGGAGTCAGAATCATCATGCCCTTTATCTTCTTGATCTAGTGAAGTGGTAGCCTTGAGACACATGCCTTTATTCTTCCTATTCGAATCCTTGTGCATCGTCAAGTGCCCTAACTCCATCTCGTGCTCTTGGAGTTTGTCAAATAATGTTGCTAGAGGCATAAAATCTAGATCTTTTGACTCCCTGATTGCAGTTACTTTTGGTTGCCATTTCCTCAAGATAACGTAAAACTTTATTCGTTAGTTCACCTTTAGCAAATAATTTATCAAGGGCAACTAAATGGTTAACTATATGAGTTAACCTTTTCTGCATTTCACTAATAGATTTGTTTTGTAATATGTGAAATAACTCATACTCGTGTGTTAGCGCATTTAGTTTGGCACGCTTAACCTCACTTGTGCCTTCATGGGTCACTTGTAAAGTGTCCCACATTTCTTCTGCATTTTGGCACTACGAAACCCTAAACACATGGTTTGACCTACCTAAGCCACTTCTTTCTTCGCCGCTATGAGCTTCCTAACCTTGGTTTGACCTACCTAACTCGCCTACTTAGATTTCATATCCTTTCGCGATTCGGCCTCAACCTAGGTATCGCTCGAACCAAGATCTCCTAGTCTCTGTGAAGATTGTCAAGATCTCTCTTGAGGTTATTCTACTAACCATAAGATCAACTTCCTTGTTTGTCACTGTTTTTGATATGTTGTCTTCAGTACTTAATACTCGAATACAACGATAAAACTCAATTTTAAACTTTAAGCAGAAAAACTCACAAGAGCGTAATCTAAATGAGAATTAATGCAAAGGGTTTTCATAAAAAGGTTTGCACACTTTTCCAAAAAAAGATTTTCCTTACTTCACTCTTAAAGAATTCAAGAAACCTATGCAAGAATGCAATGCATTTAAAAAACTAGAGATATATGCAATGATATGAATATCTAAGCCCTATTCAGAATGTTGTCACTCTCTAAGCTCTCTTAATACAATTTCTTACTCTAATTCAATGTATGAAAATGAATATTCAAGTTAAGCCACACGTGCTAGAATTAAAGCCTTTATAGCAAACACACTGAAGTTGTCATTAATCAATTATACTGTGTCTTAATTGATTAACGGGCTGTTAAAAACTGATTTTCTATTATATCTTAATCGATTAACCAATAACTTAATCGACTAACACACCATAAGTTTTAGATTGGTTAGCTATTGTAATTCTGATAATTGATTAACACTATATATAATCAATTATGCTGTATAAACTTTAATTTCTTGATGAATGGTAAACTACTTATATGACATATGATCATGCAATACATGTTTTTCAACTATGTTATACCTTTAATGCACAAAACCATGTATGTAGATGCATGAGCTTACTTATCATATAATATCTAGATGTTATGTCTCAATTTTAGTCTTGTTCATTTTAAGGTCTTGTGAGACTCCCACCTAGGTTTACCTAACCTAGACTCGATCTAAGGCAATCATCTTAAGACTTCTTGTAAAGTAAAATTACAAAGCCCTAAGTCTATAGATATCACCCTTGAGTCTTCGACTTGTTCTTTGTTGCAAGATCTTCAAACTTTCTTGTATGTCCATTTACTTCATCAAAATCGAGGTCAACTTCAAATATGTAAGTCTTGACTCTTTGCACTTTTAGGAAGTCTCATTTTAGTTATGATCGATTTTAGGTTGTGAGACTTCCATTAAGTTTCATCCTAGCCTAGACTCATTCTAAGCAAATGTCTTATGACCTAATGAAAATAGAAAAACACTTCACTTATAGATCTTCTTGAATGCGTTAACTTGAGTAAACTTGAGTCTTGACTTTTGACTTTGATCTTGACTTTGTTGTTTGTTGATTTGTTCATGTTCAAGCTTGTCGTTGATATACAACCAATGACCTCGACTTTGTTGTCGCTCTTTCTCATTACCAAAATTTTTTGTCGATCTTTGTCTTTATCAAACTTTGTCTTGATCAACCTTTGTCTTCATCAAAATCTATGTTATGCATGCATGCGTATACAATATGCTCATTGATGCATGCTTGCATTTACAATCTGCCCCTTTTTGATGATGACAAACAATTGTTAGATATGACAACCCTTTGTTGGATCTGCTTGATGACAATCAACTTTGTTTTGCAATTTGTCTTATTGTAAGATGATGCACATTTCTCCCTCTTGCTCCTCCTCAATTTTAGCCTAGCGTGATTTATCATTTTATTGTGGAATCCTCAACTTTTCTCCTTCTGCAAAATATAACAACAACTTTTCTCCCCCTTTTGGCATGATAAAAAAGAAATGATATATATGAAAGCTTATAGCCAAAAGAAAGGAAAAAATGCAATTTCTACTACTACTAATCGATTAAATATAATTCAAATTTTCACAAAAATGCTTTTTATACTTCTGTTAATCGATTATATCTGCCGTTATTCGACTAACTAGACTGGTGTGACAGAATTCACTAAAGATTACATATTGTTTGTAGAATTTTATGTACATCATTATCCAATTAATTTTATACAAATTAAAAACAGTATGATCAATGCAAAATGTTTAAGAAATAAGCATTCATTCATTGGTCAATCAATTACAATGAAAGGATAACAAGTACACAATTCAAGTGAATGCACAAAAATACAATATAACATGTGTTAGGTATCAGTGGCTAAAATACACCTAGAATTGGGGGGGGGGGGGTTTAATAGGTGTAGCGGTCAAAGTATCCGCTTTTCGCAAACAACATATAATGCTGAAAACCCCAGTTTAATCGATTAACACAGAAAGAATAATCGATTAACTGCAGCTTTTTAATCGATTAAAACAACTCAGATCGTACAAACAAATTCAATTTCTTGTACGACAAGCAACTGAGATCGAAGCAAATATACAGAGCTAACAAATAACACAGGTCAAAAGTAGACAGAGATATGTAGTTCAACATAAAACGAAGTTAATGAATTAATTTGGGATTTAAATATTAACCTGTCTTATAATCGGTGGCTTGAACAAAATGCTCTTGTTTATACAATAAAATAACTAATAGGTAACGTGAACGACAAACGGCATACAAGATTTACCATATCAAATAGCAATAAGCAGAATAAGCAATGTAGTGCAATAACCAGCTTAATTTATGCACCAAAAAATCTTATATGATCAAGAACCATCCAAATAACCAAGTAAGCTATTTTGACATAATTAAAAACAAAATAAGCAAAATTAAAAAAAAAAACATAACATAGAGAGAAAAAAAAATATTGCAACCAAACAAACCATAAAATGTCAAACCAAGACAGAAAAAGCACAAATAAGTCTCGAAATAGTAACAACAACTGAGTCCATAAAATGCAATAATAGAAGAAATAAACCTACGGGTAGGATGTCCTAGGTCTAAAGACTCCTAAGCTACGGTTGAGGTGGAGGAAGATTAATCTCATCATCAGGAATAGCTACAGTCTGGTCACCCCTGATCAGCATAGTCAACTTCTGAAATTCAGAACAAAATAGTTCATTCTGAGTTTCAGCTGTAGAGCGAATAAAGGCATTCTGAGCTTCAGCTGTTGAATGAATCAGATTCCTCACGGTTTGATATTGGTTGTCAGAATAAGCAATTTGACGTTCTTCGTGCTGTTCCATACCAGCATAGTACGAGTCTTTCAACCCTTGAAAGTGTAGATCCATGCGGTTGTTGAGCCTTTGTTCCATAGCTTCCAAGCCATACCAAAAACAGAATCCTGTGATGCTGTCCTAGAGGGCTCCCCCTGATTAGCAGTATTCTGATCATCCATGCCATCCTGACCATCATCACTGGACAGCTCTAGATCAATAGTAGTATGGTCTTCCATGTATTTCCAAGTAGTATCGTACTTGTAGATACCCATCTTGTAAATCAGACACTCACCAACCAAATGATCCTTAGCAGTATACTCAACAATAATAATGTCAGTAACGTAAATAATCCACAATCCGTGATATAAAGATACTGTAGGGAAGCAACTCAGACTGCGACAAAGAAACACTATTCATGATATTTAAGATCTCCTCAGGCCAGTTAATCATCACATTGTTCTTAACAGCGTACATGAAACGCAAATCAATCACAGTGGGCTATGCATGATTTGTGTTCCTCTGCACCAGAATATAAGCGATGATATAATGCAGCAGCTTGTTCTCAACAGATAATGACCCAGCCTTGGT
>NW_017725506.1:0-637 GCF_001865875.1 Lupinus angustifolius
TACACCTCAGTAGCATCAAAATTATCCTTAACCCATGAGCAGTCTCCTATACCATAACCCGAAGAGGATAACCCACCAACATTAATAAACAGGTCATCACTAATCTCAAATAGTTTTCCAGAAATAATAAACCAATATTTACCATCTTTATATATGAAATTTGCATAAAACTCCCTAACTAGGGCAGGGTAGACTTGTCCCTTCAATTCCAGAAATTTAACGGCTCCTTGAGCCTCTATATGATGCGGGAAACTGAAATTATGTTCCGCCATCCAGGTTAGATCAACATACCTTACACACGTGGGTTTTCGTTCGTGAAACTTAGCCAAGCGAGTCTCTTGCAGAATGAGCGAGTAGAATGGGTCACCACAGTCCTGTTGGGTGCCCTGAGTGGAAGATGAGCCAAACTCCGGTCTTCTTCCACGATTGGCAGGGGTTTTGAGCCTTTTTGGGCGACTTTGTTCCATTGTTTTGCAGAAACCGAATTGATTTTGGACGAAACAGAGAGGAAATGAGGCAAACCTAACCTAGGGTTTTGATTTGGGGAAAAATGGGATTGAAGTGAAATAGGATGAAATTGGAGATTTCTAGGAGTTTAGAGAGGGTTAGGGGTGAGGTTTATTTAGATTAATGCACT
>NW_017725507.1:0-651 GCF_001865875.1 Lupinus angustifolius
CGTGAAACCGAGGTGTTGTCTGCACTTAAACTGCTGGTTTTAATCGATTAACGGGCCTGATTAATCGATTAAAATCATACGAAAAATGATTTTTCAAAACTGATGCCCAGGTAATCGATTAACATTAAAAATTAATCAATTAATTTTGATGTTTTAATCGATTAAGCAAGGTAATTTTTAGATCAAGCAGAACAGTGGGACTTATGCATGCATTCTTAACAGATTAGTCTAAACATATGTAATCACAAAAAAAAGGAAGTTATTATGAGATATCATTTTGCATTTTAAGACATTTCATTTAAATCAGGAGACTAATGAGCATGTAGAAGCAAGACATAAACTAAACATCTAGACAGTTTTAATCAAGATATTGTTCATCAAGAATTCCAAGTTCTCTCCTTAGAACATAGAAAGTATCCCGTGGAAGGGGCTTGGTGAAAATATCTGCTAAATGTTTAGAGGTTTCAACAAATTCAAGGACGCAGTCACCTTTTTGAACATGATCACGTAAGACATGATGTCTAATTTCTATATGCTTGGTTCTAGAATGCAGAACGGGATTCTTGGATAGATTTATGGCACTTGTATTATCGCATTTAATGGGAATCTTTTCTAGTTTAAGACCAAAGTCCTTAAGTTGCTGCTTCATCC
>NW_017725508.1:0-317 GCF_001865875.1 Lupinus angustifolius
TCCCACCAAGGATAGTGAGGCATCCCGAGGATATCATAATCTCATATTAGTTGTTCCTTTTAAATATCTCATGATTCTTGTAACAGTTATATAATGTGATTCCTTAGGTAAAGACTAAAATCTAGCACACATGCATACACTAAACATGATATCAGGTCAGCTTGCAATTAAGTAAAGTAATGAGCCAATCATACCACAATATTTTGTTACCTCTATTGCTTTTCCTTTTTCGTCCTTATCTAGAGAGCATGCATATGCAATAGGAGTGGATGCTTCCTTACATTTATCCATATCAAATTTCTTAAGTAGCTCTTTGC
>NW_017725509.1:0-862 GCF_001865875.1 Lupinus angustifolius
GAAAATTCTTTACACAAAATATCATTAGTAGATCCAAATATTATGTCATCCACATAGATTTGTACAAGTAATACATGATTTTCTGATTTTCGAATAAAAAGCGTTGTGTCAACCAAGCCTCTTTCGAACCCTTTTTCCAAAAGAAAGGTACTTAGTCTATCATACCAAGCTCTAGGAGCTTGCTTAAGACCATAGAGTGCCTTTTTAAGTTTATAAACATGGTTCGGATATTTAAAATTTTCAAAACCAGGCGGTTGATCAACATAGACTTCTTCTTGAATGTAACCATTCAAGAGGCGCTTTTTACGTCCATTTGAAATAATTTGAAAATCATAATAGATGCAAAGGAAAGAAGCATTATGATGGCCTCTAATCTGGCTAAAGGGGCATAGGTCTCATCATAGTCCACCAAGCGTGCCTTATTTCGAATGATTAAGCCTGATTCATTTAGTTTGTTTCTAAAGACCCATCTGGTACCAATCATAGGATGACTTTTAGGTTTAGGGACCAAGTCCCAAACATTTTTACGTTCAAACTGGTTAGCTGTTCTTGCATAGCTATACCCCAGTGTACATCCTCAATGGCCTCATCAATGGTCTTTGGCTCAATCTGAGATACAAAAGCTACAAAGTTACAAAAGTTTCGTAAGGATAGTTGGGTGAGCTCTTCTTCACCTATTACTTTATTGATTGGGTGAGCTTTCTTGGTTTTCCAGATAGTTGGCATATCTGAATGCTCCTCAGATCTGGTCTGACCTTCTTCATCGGTTGATTTCTCATTATCCATATCCTTTGAGTATGCTTCCTCTAAAGCACCTGCAACATCATCAAACACGACCTTTCTCTTCTCTTTCGGAGAAGAT
>NW_017725510.1:0-541 GCF_001865875.1 Lupinus angustifolius
CGGCCTTTCAAAAGTTCATAAGGAGTTTTATTTATCTTAGGCCTTAGAAGTACTCGATTTATGACATAGCATGCAGTATGCACTACATCTGCCCAGAAATATTTGGGGATATTACTTTCATTAAGCATGGTTCTGGCCAATTCTTCTAGAACACGATTCTTCCTCTCAACAACTCCATTTTGTTGTGGAGTGCGAGGAGCAGAGAATTGATGTGAAATGCCATGCTTATCATAGAATTTTTCGAACTGAAAGTTCTCAAATTCTCCCCCGTGATCACTATGTATATATACTATTTTTAGGTAAAGTTGGTTTTGGATTTGCTTTGCAAGATTTTTAAAAGATTTGAACGCATCGCTTTTTGCATGTAGAAATAATGTCCATGTAAATCGGGAGAAATCATCAACAATAACTAAGCCATACTAGCTACCTCCAAAACTTATGATTTGTGATGGCCCAAACAAGTCCATATGGAGTAACTCCAAAGGCCTTGAAGTGGAGATCGCATTTTTCTTGTTAAAAGAGTTTTTGGTTTGTTTACACT
>NW_017725511.1:0-8746 GCF_001865875.1 Lupinus angustifolius
CATCCAAATTAACCATGTAAATATTATTTATACGATGACCAACAAATTTAACATTATTAGATAAAATGTCACGAATAATACAACAATCAGAATCGAAAGATACACGGTTACCTTTGTCACAGAGTTGGCTTATGCTCAAGAGATTATGTTCTAATCCTTCAACATAGAGAACATTTTCAATAAGAGTCTGAGATGAATTTCCAACTGTTCCGGTGCCAAGAATCTTTCCCTTGTTGTTGTCTCCGTACGTGACGTATCGTTTACCTTTAAGTGAAAGATCCAGGAAGTTTGATCTGTCACCTGTCATATGTCTCGAACACCCGCTGTCTAGGTACCATTTCTGCCCTTGTTTTCGAAGACATACCTGCAAAAAAGATCACTTGCTTTTCTTAGGTACCCAATTGATATTGGGTCCTTTTCTGTTAGTAATCGGGGAGTTATCTCCCTTCTTTGTCCACATATAAACGCCACTAGGTACACCTTATTTTCTGATGTAACATGAATATGAAGTGTGACAATATGCACCGCAGTAAAAACATGTAGGTGTGTGCTTGTGATATTTATTTTTAGGACGAGCTACAGGTTTTCTATATGGTCTTTTGTTCCTAGTAGGGTGAGTATAACCTAGTCCTGTATGATCACCAACGTTTCTTGTTTGACTTAGCATAGTGTCTAATTGTTGTTGACTGTTTGTGAGACGTGTGAGTTTTTCTTTAAGTTTGAAATTCTCTTCTTGCAAAGTCTCGCAAGTCTCACAGACAGGTTTTTGACATAAATTATTTTCAGAGCAGTTACATGTGCTAAAGGAATAGATGATGTCTAATGTTTTGTTTTCTAGTTTCAATTCATCTAATTCTTTTTGTAGTTTGCTTATTTTTTCTTCATTTTGTAGGAT
Organism: Lupinus angustifolius; assembly: GCF_001865875.1. NCBI lineage: Eukaryota > Viridiplantae > Streptophyta > Magnoliopsida > Fabales > Fabaceae > Lupinus > Lupinus angustifolius. The sequence goes on from NW_017725511.1 coordinate 896, forward strand.
TAATCTTTTTCTATCAACGTTTATCCTAACAAATTTTTTTAGTTCATCATGTAACTCAACAAGACTTAGCCTATGTAGAAAATATGGAGTTAACTTGAAGATGCTTACTAAACAGCTTAGCTTGGACCAAGCCCACGCCCAGCTGACCTGGACACTAGTCTGGCACAGTCAGACCCAACCTGGCATGGTCAGAACACAAGTCAGGCACAGTCAGACCCAACCTGGCACGGTGAGAACACAAGTCAGGCATAAGCCAACCTGCTCAACCAGACATTTTAGCAGAGCACCTGGACCGCCCAACTTGGAACCACACACCTGACCAGATCAGCAAGCACCAGGCCACATCACCATCATCACGGTCGAAGCTGCTCAAGCAGGAAACTTAGCGGTGCCTAATAAGCAGCTTGGCGGTGTTCACCCAACAACTTGGTCAAGTTGACTTAGCCACCAAGCAAACATGACCTCATGCATGACCTCATTTGGAGTAGTCTTCATAGGCTATTCAGAGGTAGCTCACCATAGTTGGGCCAGTAGCTCTCAACTAGCTTGGATGAGTCAGCCCCAAGCCGATGACTGATGAACAATATATTACACACTATTCATAACCTTAATTTAGCATGATTGATAATTCTTGGTGCCTAATGGACTTTGTTTTACATGGTTTAGTGTTTTAGACTTCATTGGACTAATATTCCTAAAATGAGTTAATTTAGGATTATTTATCCTCATTAAGTCTATTATCATTTTCAGATAATATTTGGCACAAATGGCATTTTCGGCATTATGGAAGTGGAGGATATGTATTGAAGTGAAGATTGTATTTTTATTCTGGGATTTTTTATTTGTAAATTCGGTTTTAGTTTTGGGCCCATTGTCGGTTTTACTCTTCGTAAAAGAAGGAATCTGAATTCTACTCTCACTCTCTACATTCACTCATTTTCATAATTTCGTTTTCTCCTCTTTCGCTCTACTAGGATTTCACATGTTCTTCATTTTCGGTTTTCATTCATCTTCTTCATTTTCGGTTTCTTTCTTCCACTCAATGGAAGGTTAAACTTGTAGACTAAATTCCTTTGGTAATGCCTCACAACTCTTAAGGTTTTTTTATTAATGCATTTTCGGTTTCTTTATTGTTGATTTCTTCTATATTAGAAATTGGTTTATGAGTTTATCTTCGCATAGTTGATTTACTCTCTCTAGTGCATGAATGCTTAGTTCGTGTGAATTTGTTAAACGTTTCATGCTTATACTGACTTCGCCTAGTTAGAGGTTTAGGTTCTGGAACTTTGAATTGAGTATCGCTTAGTTAATTAATTCCCAACAAATTCGGAAGTTAATGGTTGGAATCTGAAAATAATCTTTTGAAACTAAGGATTGAGTTGTGAACAAACGAACCAAAATGATTTAGTCGTTTTATTATATTGCTTAACTATTGTTTCTGAATTTGATTTATGTTCATACTATCCAACAACAAAACCCCCTTGTGTGTGAGTGAGTATAAGGTGTTTGAAGCTTTGCTTGAAAGATAATCCTTGGAAAACGACCTAGAGTCACTTCCTAGTACTGTCGTTTTTAGCTGTAATATTTTTTGTATCGGGTACGGCTTCGATCAGTGACTAAGCTGCTTGGCCAAGTGACCAAACCCATGCTGAAGGGTTTGGTGAGCAGCTTGGCGGTGGCAGAAAATCTTATAAATATGAGGCACTTTAAGGCTTAATTCATTAATTCATTCTCATTCCAATTCACATTTTCACATTCCACTTTTCTCTCAAACTGAATTCTCTCTTCTTCTACATCTTCTTCTTGTAATTTTCTTGTAATTTTCTTAATTCAAGAGGAGAAAGGAGATGGCAAATAAGATACAGAAACATAATTTTGTAAACTCATTTCGGTCCAAAAAACATCTCATCCTTGGATAGATGGCTCATACTCCTAAAAATTGACTTGGATTATGGTGTAATTTCTTCTCTTTAATTTATCTTTTGAAATTAATGCATTCAAGTTATTACGTTTTGGTTAAATTTTGATTCTTTATGCGGTTCTTAATGCGGTTTTAGCTTGATCACCTAAGACTTGATTTAAAGATCCAAAATGCTTCTTCTTAAAGTTTTGACAAATGAACTAAAAAGTATAACCTACACCTTAGTTCATGTGCCACATCAAGCATCTATTTTAAGCAACTTATGTTCAAGACTAAATAAAATTAATGGAGCCTGAAGTAGGGTGTGACAACCTACTCCGACAAGTGGCACTTAACTATTATTTAGTGCGTTACATAAGGTTTGAAAATCATCTTATCACTCTAGGACAATATATGAAGGATTTAGAAATGGTGCGTGGAATTAACAGAAAGTATAACACATAACTTGTAATGTTTTCAAAAATCAAGCAGAGAAATAATTCCATATTTCCAATCAATTTCCTCCTCAAGAATTTGTTTATAATAGTTTTTTTATGATTATGTTTACTTGTTAATATTTCATAAACAAAACCAAATCAAAAAGATATTTAAACTTTATTAGTAATATAACATTTTTATAATAATATTCTATTAGGCAATTCCTTGTGGTCCGACATAACCCTATACTATACTACAATTGAATCTTGAAAGAGATGCAAATGTAAAATAGTAAAGTGTTAACTTATAAATTTTATTTATTGGCAAAGAAAGAAATCTTGAATCAAAGTGCAATTTAATTCATAAGTTGTATCTTTGTGAAAAGGAAAAATACATAGTGATAATGAGTGATCTAACTACTAACTTTTGCTTTCTGTCATTTACTTTCCGCAACTAACATTTTTACTTTCAGTCATTTAGATTTCTGCAACAAACATTTATTTATTGCTTTATTCTTTATTATTTATACCAACCCTTCGAAAGAAGTGGTACGGTTAAATTCTAACTTTATTGCTTTATTTATTTATTCTTTCCCAACCTTCCATAAGGAAGTAGATCGGTTAATAAAGGAAAACGAAAATAAATATCACTCATTATCACTCGTGCTAAATTGCTAAATTCATACCATTATGTCGGCGTTGGAATTTAATCCAACAAAGCTGAGATGGTATGCAATTTTTAATAATTCAATAAAGCTAAGTTTTTGATTAAAGGAACATTCTTGAAATCATTATACCGACGTTGGAATTTATTTCAACAAAGACGAGATGGCGAGCAAAGAATCGACTTGTCATTAACTAAAATCAATCAAAAACTTAATGCCTCAAAATAAAGCAAGCATCGAAAAAATCTTTCAACAGTGGGGCAAGCCATAAGTTAGTGTGTTAGGAGTCTTAATTAGGCAAGTTAATAAATCTTTATTTCCTTGTAATTTTGTGGAGGCCAAGCTAGGCCAACAACTATATGTAGTCGTGATCATGATGAATAAAAAGAAGACTTGAATGATAAGTTTGGATTATTTCCATTTGTTATAGTTGAGTCATGACTCCTATACATCTTGGTTGTGCCAAGAACACCCAATCTTATCAAGAATCCCTTATTCTGGCGATTATCAACTATGCTTATCAAACATCTCAAGTGTTTGTGGCGCCATCCACCTAAATTCTTATTCATATTCTCTTATCTTAGCTATATAATTTCGATGCATACTTTATTTTATACCATTTCGTGCAAATCACAAGCAAATCGTGAGCAATGCACATACACCATCCATGAACGATCATCAACAATAGAACCACCGCAACGAGGTTCACGTCAGTTTTCTTCTCTTTAACCCTACTCTTTACTTACTCGTAACTATCGCTTTCTCGCATTATTTGATAGCATTCTTTAAGTGATCATTGCATAAGTAAACTTTCTCTATTAATTGGACTTTGTATTCATCTTTAAATTTGCTATGTGTTAATCGATTAAGTCTACATGTAATCGATTAAATTTGCTATGTGTTAATTCATTAAATTTTCGTTTAATCAATTAAGATCAATACTATTTGAGAATATCTTTTGCATTTTGAATCGAGTTCATTTGTAATTTATACCACCTATTCACCCAGCCCCCTCTAGGTGAAGATAGAGCCCTTGTTAACCAATAATGGTGACTCCAAAAGATGTCATGTGGTCGAGAATCGGGGCGCGTCAAGTGTTTTATCTGTGTTTTCATAACTGAATCACTAAGAGCATTGTGTACTTCTTATATAGAAAGATATTAAGGATTGTAAGTTATAGAATTGTCATATCTAGTAAAGCAATATTTGCCCTAGAAAATTTCTTCATTCATTTGTTGTACATTTTTCACCATGGGGTGTGGTGAAAAGGGGAATATTGTTGTTAGAAGAGGTGTTCTTCTAAGTGTGAGAGATATTGTTCAATGAGTGATGTACTAGATATCTTGGGGTGAGATTTTTAATTGCAACTCACAATATCAATTGAAAATATCTTGTTCTGCAAGATGACTACACGTAAACTTAGATGGACGAGAAGGTGAACAAGTATAACACTCCTTGTGTTCTTCTACTTTTCTCCTCACTCTTTCATTTTAAATTTTTGTACTTAATTTTCTACAACTTATATTATGTTGCATAATACTCTAACATTCAAAGTTGCGAAAATTATCACTTAGTGGAGAAAACTAATTCACTCTCCCTCTTAGTTTGCCATCTTGATCTTATAGATTTAATTAAAGGCTTGATATCCTAAGTCAAAAGAAAGTGATTTGAGAAGTCGTATTTCTAAATTTGTTTTTCCAAAGTGTCAAGTTAGTATAATTTGTCTTGACTTACTATAAAATGATTATTGTAATTAAAACACTATTTTACTATAATTGTCGCGATTACCCTGAAATATTTCCCTTCATTCGTCTTAAATAAAATAAAGTCGTGTCTTGTTTGGATCAGATGATCCATATCACTATGCTTACTATTAGTAGCATAGTCTATGGGAACATATGCCACAATAGAGATTGTGTCTAGAACCCAAAGGGGTATCCTGTTTGTGTGACTTGGTTGAGGGGATAATGCGAGTTGAGATTGATCTGTCAGGAATATGATAGCTCCCTTGCATAGATGGAAATCCTCACAGTAACTACGGTGACCTTTGACACCCCCTTGAAGGTGCGTGTTCATGGTGATACAACGACTATCCTTGCTAACTGGTGGGTAGTCTGACGTTATTGAGTGCATGGTAGTTCTCCTACGAGTTACCAATGGTGGGCTCAATGATGTATTCATCATGTCGCTTTCTAAGAACAAAATAGGACTGGTTGGGCTCGACTAGTGTCAGTACCATTGTTGTCATTTGATAGTTGGACCTAGTTAGAAGACATTTCTCCATGCACTTGTTTACAGAGTGGATTTGTGTTAGGATAGCCACTGTAGATATTCATGCATCATTGTATTAACACTTCGTACATGATTATGTCTATTTGATGTTGTTATGTGATACATGTTATAAGAAGTATGTATCTTTTAGTGTTGTTTTATTGGTCATATGTGGAAGTTATTACTCTCTTAAGAATATTTTAAGGAGTATGTGACTTCATGGATATTGATTATGCCTTCGTCTAAAGGAAGGGAAAGACCATATTTATGGTTAGGTAGTAGGTCGCTCTGCGGTAGGATGTATTACTTGAGTCAATGTTTTATAATTTTATTCTCAACAAAGTTCAGAGTTTATTTTGTTATATAAAATAATTTTGAAGAATTGGTCAAGGCATTTCCTATCGATTGTGAAAATTTGAGTTTAGTGTCATGACGAAAAACATTTTCGAAAATTTTATTTCACAATTTCAGTACAATTTTACTTTCACCATAAATCTTTTGCACATTAATTATTTATTTTAAGTGCCACTAAGTCAGGGTGTTACAAAAAGTGCTATCAGAGTAGTTATTTCCTTTTAGCCTGGGGTATGCTCTTACATTCTTCTATTCCGTGACTCTGTTAGTCAGAGTCTGGAGTAATCTGGGATATGTGTTGAAGCATACATTGTGGTTTGATAGTTTATACTACGAGTCTCCCTAATATCACTCTTAACCTTCAATTGCAATATATTCATATTTCGAAGTATATCTTATAGGGTTGTTTGCTATATTTTGTAATAGGGAAAGAACCATTTACTCATGTTGGCTAGGATTGATAGCCACCCCAATGGGTAGTGTACCCCAAAGGGAAGTGCTACTTCCCAGTATTGGGTAGAATGGGACTGACTAAAGTTACGAATGATGCAAATGAACAAATAATTACATTCATATGTCTACCATGAATCAAGTTGTCTTCTACATTCTTCATTAAAATGAGAATTCCAGATCAGTTAGTTACACGACTAGAGAGGTTATATTGAGACGATTTTGTCACCCTATTACTAGTAACTCGTTGGGAGACAACTTATGTAGTAATCACCTAGTTAGAAAATAGCCAGACTACGATTGACTATGCTTAGGGGTATCAAAGGACCTGAATGATCTTTTGTATTTGTGCCTATGTGACACATAGGAAATGTAAGAGCAGGTTTTTGGAATAACGTTTGACAATAATACCGTTAAAGTTGTAGAATTTCCTCATTATAGGAACAAGAGTTCTAGAGGGGTGTTTACTCGTATAAACTCACATGAAAGCTTCAGCAGTGACATCCAAGGTATGCTTGAAATGCCTAGTTGTGAATCAGGGAAGAACATATATGGTGGACCTGGTTTGCTTACGTTTATCAAAATTGATGTGATATTAGGAATGGATTGGATGTTAAACAGTATTGTGTCACCGAATAGTTGGGACAAGGTGAGAAATCCATTACTGTTAGGGGATTCTTAGTAACAATTCGAGCAGGAACTCCATGCTTTGCATTCTTATCGTTGGTAGAGGTTGGAAAAGGGTCACGAATTTGAAGGATACTAGTGGTGGAAGAATTTTTGAAGGTATTTCCGGAAGATATTCTCGGGCTACCACCTAACAAGAGGTATGGTTCTCGATATACTGAGTACCTAGAGCAGTAGTAATCTCTATGGATCCTTATAGAATGAACTCTTTCAAATTATTGAAAATGAAAAAGCATTTGGAAGATATGATGTACGAACAACTCATTAGGCCAAGTGTGTCACCTTGGCATGCTCTATTGTTATTTATGAAGAAAAAGGATGGTAACATGAGGTTGTGTATAGATTATAGACAACTCAACACAATAACCAATAAGGATAAGTGTCTACTTCCCCAGATTGATGATCTAATAGATCAGTTAATAGGAACAATAATCTTCTCTAAGATTGGCTTGCAATCATGTATCATCAAAATTCGAGTTAAGAAGAAGATATGCTGAAGATTGCCTTCCTTACTCGATATGGACATTACATGTATTTAGTAATACCTTTCATATTCATGAATTATCCTACAGTATATATGGATTATATGAACAAGATCTTTCGGTCGTTCTTAGAGAGCTTTGTTGTCGTGTTTATCAGCGACATTGTCACATATTCTAAGACTATGGTGGAACATGTTGAAAGACAGTCAGTTGTATGTCGAGTTGTCCAAGTGTGAATTTTGGTTAGAAGAGGTACAGTTTTTGGGTCAAGTAATCACACGAGATGGTGATGTTGTTGACCCTGCAAAGGTAGAAGCGATCTTACAATAGGAAAGACCCCAAACTATAACTGAGATCAAAAGTTTTCTTGAATTAGCATGTTACTATAGAAGGTTCACACAAGGTTTTTCCTAGTTAGCATACTACCTTAGTTAACTCGAAAATCACAAACCTTGAGTAGTCGCCTACATTTGAGAATAGCTTTCAAGAGATGGAGGAAAGGTTGACTTCATCACCAGTTCTTGTACTTCCAAATCGAAATGGTGGATTCGAAGTGTAATGTGACACTTCCAAACTGTTAGGTATCAGTGGTTACAATACACCTA
>NW_017725512.1:0-255 GCF_001865875.1 Lupinus angustifolius
CCTATCCTCATCCTCATCCTATCCTACTCCTAATCCTCATCCTCATCCTATCCTCCTCCTCCAATTCGTCATACTCCTCCTCCTACTCATCCTCATCAATATCCTACCCTCCTCGTCATCCTCATCCTCATCCTCATCCTCATCCTATCTTCATCCTCTTCCTTATCCTATCATCGTCCTCATCCAATCCATGTCTTCATCCTCATCCTATCCTCATCCTCATCCTCATCTTATCCTCGTCCTCATCCTCATCCT
>NW_017725513.1:0-10087 GCF_001865875.1 Lupinus angustifolius
TTAACTGCATTTCAAAAACGTGTTCCAGTAGCAACCACTTTTCACAGCAGTTGGGTTAATCGATTAAAGGTATGGTTAATCGATTAACACTAAATAAAATGTGTATTTTCAAATAGAAAACATCGAATATGTTATGCACTTAGATAATACATGTTTGACACTTAGTTTTATGCCTAGAATGCATATATACATGTATTTATGTAATGCATGAACATATTATCAAATGAACATATCTCATGGATGAAATGATTTAAAGATAAATGCATGTGAGACATGTTTTAGGTGCCCTAAGCCTTCGACTCAACTTAAACTAGAAACTAGTCTAAGCCTAGTACCAAATAAAAGACTTAAGCACGTTGGATTGTTGGTTATCTTCAAGCACTTTTAGGCACACGTTGTCCTCATCAAAACCATGACGTTCAAGGAGAGCTTTCCAAAGTGTTCCTCTTGACATGCACACTTTCACAAACAAGGTCTATGGTGTGTATCAATGTAAAATAGAAAGGTAGTACCTTATGTGTCTTATCAGCTTAGACCTCATGAAGAGAACTACCACACCCATGACATAAAATTAGCGGCACTAGTGTTTGCCTTAAAGACATGAAGACGCTATTTGTATGGGTCGAAGATAGAAGTTTTCTGTGACACAAGAGTTTGAGATATTTATTTGATCAAAAAGAGTTGAACATGAGGCAATGTATGTGGGTCGAATTATTGAAGAATTGGGACTTTGAACTTCAGTATCATCTAGGAAAAGCTAATGTAGTGGCAAAGGCATTAAGTAGGAAAAACCTTTAAAACTGGCGGTGATGATGATAAGAGAACTAGAATTGTTGAAAGTCTTCGGAGATATGAATATGTTCATTCATATCTCGGAAGACAAGATAATTTGGGAATGATGAGAATTTTGGGATCAGATAAAAGAATTGAAAAGGACTAACCAATGAATTTTAACTCAAAAAATCACTTTGGGAATAAGGAATGAAAATGGAAATTTAGGGAGGGGTGAGTGAAGAGAATCATTAGATTTTAAGACAAAATGTTTATTCCTCAAAGCCAAGAGTTAAGAAGACTGATTGTAGAGGAAACCTATGAAATCAATTTGAGTTTCCATCTGAGAGCCACTAAGATGTATCAAGATCTGAGAAAGATGTTTTTTTGCCCAATATTAAAGAGGGATATGGAAGAATATGTGATAATTTGGGTAACGTGGCAAAAAGCAAAGGTGGAACATCGAATACCTAGAGGGAAATTATAACCTTTGAGTATTCCTGAGTGGAAGCGGGATAGCATAGCTATGGATTTCGTTTTGGGATAAATTATGAGCAACACATAGTTGTCCAAAAATTTAGTACGATAAGCGTAGAAAACCTCTGATGTTTGACGAAGGCGACCATGTTTTCTTGAGTTTAAGCCCAACCGCAAGAATGGGAAGAGTAGTGAAAGCAAGAAAGTTAACCCCGCGATTTGTTGAACCCTATCAGGTTATAAAGAGAGTTTGACTTGTAGCTTATAGAATACCTTTAACCCATCTCTATCAAATCTACATGAGGTGTTTCTTGTGTCTTAGCTCAAAATTATGTTCATGGTCTATTTCATGTGATTGAGCTAGATAATGCTCCTCCAAGAGAGGATCTCAAGTTTGAGGCAACCCCAATTGAGATAACATGTAGGAAGGTTAAGCAACTCTGAGGAAAGGAAATTTCTTTGGTGAAAATATATATAGAGTAAGATAGATAGTGGTGATGCAACTTGAAAATTAGGAGATAAGATGAGAGTATCTCACTCTTATCGTTTTGATAGGTATATTGTGTCCTAAATTTCGAGGATGAAATTTTTAAAAGGGTGGGAGAAATGTAGCATCCCAAATTTCAACTCTCTGCTTACGGTATAAGTGTATGCACATATATACGTATATACTATTTTCGTAAATAATGGTGAGTTGTGTGAATCCTTTTATCCTGTACAAAGGGCTAGTTGAATAAGAAGTCAACTTACTTGAGTTATAAATGAGTAGTGAGGAGCTAGCTAATGAGTTGTAAACCATGGAATTTCAATAGGAAAATTTATGATTTAGTTTTTAACATATATTAGAGTTATATCATGAGTTTTGATTAGAAAATAAGTTAGTCTAAAGCTTAGTTGAAAGTTTCACATAATTTGGGATTTACCCGTTACCAAGTAAAACTATCATCATTTAACTTCATCAAAAGTGTCCTCAGGTACTTTGTGACTTTTATAAGTTAATATTATGTTATTAGTATTAAGCTTTTAAATAATTCTAAAGTTAATACTTAAGTCATGAGCTTTAAAAAGTAACTCAGACAATTTCCTAAAAATTGTCAACAAGTCTATCAACTGCTTTGCCTTCGAGGACCTGTATTAGTTTTATTGTTTCTATGAGTACATAGTTATCTAAACTCATCTATCTCATATATACTACGTACTAAGATACCTTACCAGTCAAGAAAATACAGCCATGAATCATAGCAATCCAAACAAATGCGAATTACATAACCAAAAGTGCGAAAATATCATTTTGTAATTAATTAAGTGCATGGCCTTCCTTAATTTCGGTTTGGGCCTCAATAATATCTGAGGCCAACCCTTATTCAGCAAAAAATTCATCCTCCAATCTCTATTTCAGGGCTTAAGCAACCAGCCTTGGTCAATAACACACATCACAAGTCAACTTCACCTTCTTCCTTTAGCTTCTAGCATGGCCAAAGCTTGCAAGGGAGAGTGAGAGAGCTTTTTGCTCTTGTTTCTCATATGCAAGGATCATTCTAACCTATTTGAGGTGTGAGGAATCCAAATATGAGCTTATTTTTCCTTGACTCTTCCATTTTCTTGCTTAGTTTTCTGTTTCAAAATGACAACTCAAGCTTGTGTTTAACCCAAGCTTGATCTAGTCATAATTGAGGTTCATATCACCGAATTGAGTGATTCTTGAGCCATTAGTTTCCAATATCAACTTGCATGCGTGGTTGCCTCTGTTTAGAGTGTTACGGTTATACTATGGGTGAGAAAAGACCCATGAAAACAGTTGTAAAATAATGACCCTCAAGTGATCTTAAATGAGTTGTTTATGATTGGATTGATTGAAGAGAGTTTCAAATATTGTAGGAAGGGAGAAGATGATGGAGTGGTGCATGCAACACAGTGAGAGAGGTTAAAAATAAAGAACAATGAGAGTGAGAGGATTCGGTTCAATGGAGAGAGAGCCAAATGGGAGAATCATGGGTGCAACCACACGACAACCCTTGCAGCTTAAGTACATCATGACTGAGTTTTTGTGTGTATTCCTGTGTATGAGGATGTGATGTTTTTTGTATTTGTATATGAGGAATGTATGAATATATGATAAAAGGGAAACGGTGTTGGGGTTACTTTTTATGAGAGGAGGAAAGAGGGGATTGCCATTTCCTCTCACTTTGTACGTTACTTCTTCTATTCTTCCTTAAACCCATTTTTTATTCTTTCACTTTTTCAGTTTTTTCCCCATTTGTAACTGTTCTTCCCTTTTAAACCAAATAGTACAATTTTCTAACTTATGGCTCAGTACCTCATCCTCTTTTCACATAACTTTCTCCTTTCTTTATAGCCATCTTACATTACCTTATCTCTCCTATTTTTAAATAAAAGTGATGTTGTCCATTGACATGCCTCCTTTATTTCCATCATGAGGTTATACAATATCCTTTATAATGTATGCTCACGTCCTTTACTACTTATTATCTTATACTTTTTTTACACAACCAAATAGTTTTTATACAAATTATATTATAAAATTAATTAATAAAAACTGTTAGTAACTTAAATCAATTTTTAGTGATATTTAAGAACCGGCAACGAAGAGATAAACTTGATCTTGGAACATCTAACAAAAATGTTATTTTTTTGTAATCTTTTATTGTTTTGAAATATTTCTATTTTTTGTATAGGCCGAACAAAATTGAATATTACAGCTATCCCTCTGTACTTGTTGCTTAATAAAACTAAGGTTTGAGAGCTATTGTAGTAAGTAATTAGTAAAGAAATGAACATTAATTTTGTCAAGACCGAGATAGTGATCACAATGCAACATTTGGAATGGGAACACATAGATACTGCTGAAACTCAAAAATTAACTTCACATTAGGTTCGGGGCCTGAAAAGTTTGATTGAAAGCACATCACGCTAAGAGTCCTAGAAGGCAAAAAATTTAAAATGAGAATGTAGTTCAGGTTCTATTGGAACTTGAAAATTCACATCATGCTCGAGGTCCTAGAAAGCAAAATTTTTAAGACGAAAATGTAGGTCAGGTACTCGACATATGTTCACATTAGGCTCCGAGTCATGGAAAGATTGATTGAAAGCACATCAGGTCCGAGGTCTTGGAAAACAATACTTTTAATAACGAGAACATATGTCGAGTACTACCATAATTCAAAATTTCACATCAGGCTTGGAGTCCTAGAAAGATTGATTGAAAGCACATCATACTCATGGTCCTAGAAAGAAAAACTATTTAGAAGGATAACACAGGTCAGTTACTGCCAAAACTCGGAAATTCGCATCAAACTCAAGGTCCTAGAAAGGTTTATTAAAAGCACAACAGGCTTAGGGTCATGAAAAGCAAACATTTTAAAACGCGAATGTAGGTCGGGTACTATCAAAACTCGAAAATTCATGTCAGGCTCGGGGTCCTGGAGAGCAAAATTTTTAAAACGAGAATGCAATTCACTTACTATCGGAACTCGAAAATTCACATCTGCCTCGAGGTCCTAGAAAGATTGGTTGAAAGCACATCAGGCTCGGGGTCCTGGAAAGCAATACTTTTTAGAACGAGAACGCATGTCGGGTATTTTTGGAACTCAGAAATTCATATCAGGCTTGGGGTCCTAGAAAGATTGATTGAAAGCACATCCGATAATGTTTTTATATTTTAAGAAAGTTCTAGCATGTTACTCTAGCAATGTCATAACATTTTGGTGTCTGAGTCCAACAATGTTTTTTTCTTTTAAGAACGTCCTAGCGTCTAAGTCTAGCAACATCATAACATTTCATCATATGAGTCTGACAATGTTATTTCTTTTAATAACATTCTAATGTCTAAGTCTAGCAAGTTCATAACATTTCGGTGTCTGAGTCCGACAATGTTTTTTTCAAAGAACTTTCTAGCGTTCGAGTCTAGCAACGTCACAGCATTTCGGCATCTGAGTTCGAATTTATTTTAAGCAAATTCTAACGTCTGAGTCTAGGAACATCATAATATTGCAGCGTCTAAGACTGATCATATTTTTTTATTTTAAGAGCATTCTAGCGTCTGAGTCTAGAAATGTGTAACACCATCATTTTTTGTGCGCGTTTTATTAATTAATTAAGTGACAAGTGATTCATTTTATAAATTAATCGGCATTTATTTAGGATAAACCACAGTGGAGTTTTAGTTTTGTATTGTGAATTCCTAATTTACGGTAGATTGTCATGATTTTCTGAGGCTAAAAGTCTTTGATCCTCATTCGAGCCCAAACTCACCCTAAATTCGGCCCAAATATGATTTTTTGAGTTCCGTAACTCGGAATCGAATTCCCATTGTGCCATTGGCTTCAAAATATTATTTCGAGAAAATATAGACATCAAGTTTTTCCATAATTCATCTCCAGATATTTTTCACTCCCAAATCCAAGTTTCGACGTTCTAAACATAACCCTAAATTAGGAGATTATTAATCTCCAGCCGAGTTTTAACTGACAATACTCAGGCATGGTTTTAATCATGATGTTTCATCACATTAGTCACATCACCAATTCATGAGTCAAGCTTGCTTGTTGAATAAGCAGAAGTACAACCACTTTATCACTATGATTTCAATCAATTACATAATCCCCTAAATCACTTATCCACTATCTTACACACATCATGGCCCTTTGATCTTCCCAAATCTGATTTCTCCTCTATAAATAAAACACCATTGGCCTTGAGGGAGCTCACTTTCCCTCCTCATTTGCTCCCTTTTAAGCCATAAGCATTCATAGTAGATTTCAAGGTATTTTCTCCAACTTTGCTTCTTAATCTCTTAAGTTCTAGCCATTAGATATTTATAGATTTTTAGTATGTAGTTTATATGTATGTTAAGAAAATTTTCAACCATTGAAATCTCCAAATAATCTTCCTAACTCTCTACGTAATGAAAACCCTAAAACTTGTGCTTTCTTGAACATAAATTAACTTTTTCACACAAAGTTGTTCTCACTTTCCATCATTCTTGCTTTAGTTTTAGTTTCTTGCACGATAACATTTTTGGACATCAAATAAACCCCCTATTTGATATGAACAAGCTATGACCTTATTGGTGTTTTTAGCGGTGATTTTTACCTCCATTTGTGTTAAGACTTAACCTTTGGAGTTTAGGTAGTTAATGGAGTAATTTTCTCCCTTAAAAAGCCATCTTTGAAACCATGGACTCTTTGTTGTTCATGGGGCTATTTTTAATTTTTTGGATCTAAGTGTTTTGTTGATTTTAGCTAAAGGGGATGATTATGTAATCAAAGGAACTTTTAACGAGTTTTTAAACCATGTAAAGCTTGAATTTTTCCACTTGTTTTTGGCTTGAAACACCATACCCTTGGACAAGATTAGATGTATTTATTTTTCTGTTTTTCTAAGTTAAAATGCTTATGATTTAAGTGGAAATTTTGTTGAAAAAGTGTTGTTTTAAAAGTGTTAAGTATTAAAGGATTTTTAATAAATTGTTATCTTTTAATTTCCAAGTCAAAGTAATAATTTGGAATAAAAAGTGATTTACTAAATTCTTGACTTTATAAACTTAAGTGTTATAAAGTCTTGGATTTTACTTAAGTTAAATTGTTGATTTTCTTAAGGATAGCTTACATTAAAGTGGTAAGTTTAACTTAACAAATCTTGAGTTAAAGTAATGATTTTAATTAAGTTAGCTTACTTTAAATTGATACGTTTAACTTAAGAAATTTTAATTTAAATTAGTGACTTGGATTAAGTTAGCTTACTTTAAAGTGGTAGTGTGACTTAGAAAGTCTTAATTAAAATGTTGATCTTAATAAGAATGTCTTACTTGTAAGAGATAAGATTTATGAATTGTTCTCATTACCGGAAAAATTTAATAGAATGGAAATGCATGTCTAGAAAAATTTTGTCTAAGGAAAGACTTGGTATTTAAGTGTGTCTATTACGACCCACATCTCTTTCCTAGGAACTAACCTGATGTATATTCATAAACTATGACATGATTCCAGTATAAGAACATCATTGATTTTATTCGAGTAAGCTCATATTAATTTTAGTATGAAAAATCTTAATATAAGGTATTAATTTTAGAAAGGATGCCTTACTTGAGAAAAATATAAGTTAAGTTTTTTCATATGTGTGATCATGTAACAATTTTATTATCAAGTATTCTAATTAATGTTTATCTTACCTGTTGCTGCTATGCTGGCGAAATTTATGTAGTCGCACAAGATACCATTCACTCACCTGCCGTCGAAGAAGCTTTCTGCATAGAATTATCAGGGAGAGAGAAAACATCGTGACACAGTGGTGTCATAATATGACATCTGAACCTCCTAACCTAGCTCAAAAGTTTGGAGTTGTCTTGGTATTAAGAAATCTGGTACTTAATCAATTATCTGTCTGTTAGGATTAAGTACTTAGGATCTCTTAAGTCATATCATTTAAGTTATGTCTATATATAGAGTAATGTTGTGGTTATCCAAGGATTAACATTACTCAAATAATTGTAGCGAGGAATAATCGATTAACACTTAACTTAATTGATTAGTAATACTCTATAAATCCCCCTATCTGATGGACATGATTGATTCTCAGGACTGGTAATCGATTATGAATGTCATAAGACAAAATTCTTTTCTCCAATGTAACTAGAAATAATCGATTAACCTTTGGTATAATCGATTATCAGTAAAATTGTTTGAATGACGGAAAGCATGTGAATGCGAGTAATAAATGATAAAATACTTTAAAATGAATTGATGTCCCAAAGATGAAATAAATACCTATAATTAGACCATAAGTAAAATGTTATCTACCGATAGTATGGGCTGCTGGTGATAACGAGATTACTTAGGGCTGTTCTGACGAGGTCGTTGACTGTTATGACGTGAAGGGCGAGGCGCAAAAGGTTTATGTTTTCCACGCAGCGAGATCGTCTGACCGTAAGTGGCTTGACCATTGGTCCGTCCAGGGTGATTCAACGATGGTTCGTAGTGGTGAGGATATTATTCCTCTATCGTGTTAAGACTTAAGATTGGGTCCCACAAGAAGCATTATGTTTGGAGATGTCTTAGGCTGGACCGATCATGTAAGAATCAACGATGATTAAAAGATTTAATTGGCTAACCTCAGTTAGTGTGCATACTCATTATGAATTAGTAGAGAGGAAAGTTACGAGAGATGAACGAGCCCCGAGATGTTGAAAGGGACAGCGATGGCGGGGTAAGTATGGATGAACCAAGCATAAAATTTATATATTGTACTCGTAGATATTGATCCCCATATCTTGAGTACAAACATTATTCATCATTGACACTTATATATGTGATAACATGTTATGTCTGTTATTTGTTTTTCTATCTTGGTGTGATATTTTGTGTAATTCCACGATGTCAATGAAGACTATTCATTATATGTTTTAATCTCTCTCTTTCTTTCTGGTGTAGTTGTATACATCATTGTTCAGATGGACCAATCGACACTGATTCGGACTTACCGATTCACGATGTCCTAGGAAAGGACTTGGAGAGTTCATTGGGTGAGGATTAGGACTATGTGTTTCGACTTTGACACGGTGGAGGAGATGGAGGTTGACAACGACGTCGACTATGTGGAGTTAGTCTGCATAGAGGACTCTGTGGAGGTAGTAGACCTCTCATCGGACTCACAACCTGAGGAGGATCCGTGCCAGGGCTTGATAAGTGCTAAACATACCTAAAAATCATACACTTTTATGGCACTTATCTTAAGCATAATTGAGAAAAACCAACTTAAAATAATACTTTTTGTATAAAATATCACAATTTGGTATATTTGTGTTTGTATTGCCTTTTTATGTATTTTGTAGAAAATAAAATGAAGAAAAGAAGAGAAAAGATTCATGGTCAAAAAGCAACAAAAGTCAAGAAAATCAAGGTGCTCAACCAGGCAGCTGACCGTGGAACAAGCCCCGCTGAGCTGACCTGGCCACCTGCCTGACCTGGACCAAACTGCTCAACCAGGCAGCTGAGCAGCTGAGCGGACATGCTTAGCCACTCAACCTAGCACCAAACTAGACCTAGCACGGTCAGAAATATGCTTGACACGGTCAGATACGAGCTTGGCACAAGACCAAGATATTGAACAAGCTGCTTAGCGGTCCAACCAAACTGCTCAGTGGAGAACCAGACTCCTGGCCAGATCAGCAAGCACCAAGCCACGTCCAAGTCAACATGGTCAGAAGCTGCTGAACAAGCAGCTTAGCGGTGAAGCAGGTGCGCTGGGCGGTGCTTAACACACTTGACTTAACCATCAAGCAAACCATGAAGTCATCCATGACCTCACCTCAAGTAGCCCACCATAGGCTTTTCAGAAGTAGCTCACAATAGCTAGGTCTCAAAGCCCACAACTAGCTTTGGTGATTCATACACAAATGTGACTAAGCTACTTGGTCAAGGGACCAAACCCATGCTGAAGGGTTTGGTCAGCTGCTGAGCGGTCCAGCTCAGCAGCTAAGCGGTCTGGCATGAGGACTATAAATAGAAGGCCAATTCCTTCGAGCAAAACATATTGGAATACACCATTTCTTCATAAATTCCTCTCAAAAACACTTGAAGACTAGAATTCTCTCATCTTGGAATTCTTTCTTCATTTCTTAGTTTAGAATTTTCATTTTCAAGTAAGTTTTTGTAATTTTTAGTTAGAATTCAAGAGGAGAAAAGGAGAAGGCAAATGAGATGCAAAAATCAAATTTGTACTCTCATTTGGAACTCAAAAGCATCCAATCCTTGGATGGATAGCTCATGCTCCTAAACATTTTCTTTTGAACAAGGTTATGTAATTTCTACTTCTTCTTAAT
>NW_017725514.1:0-255 GCF_001865875.1 Lupinus angustifolius
TCATTTTATTAGACAATTCTTTGTGGTTCGGCATAACCCTATATTATACTACAATTGAATCTTGAAAGAGGTTTAAATTCTAAAATAGTAGAGTGTTATCAATAAATTTATTTGTTGAAAACACCTTTTAATATACAAAAGTGATGAACCTAACTTACTAACTTTTATTTATTGTTATTTACTTTCCGCATTTTATTTATATTTTAATACCAACCTTCCTTAAGGAAGAAGTTTGGTTTGTTAATAAAATGAACC
>NW_017725515.1:0-6855 GCF_001865875.1 Lupinus angustifolius
AAATTTATTATTCTTTTGTTTTTATTTATTTATTTGTATCTAACAACTAACTATTCATCACTTTTATATATTAGAATACCATTAAACCGGTGTTGGAATTTATTCCACAAAACCGAGATGGTATTCAAAGGTACTTAATAATTATGTAATAGGTAATTGCTTCGATACCATTATACCGGCGTTAGAATTTATTCTAGAAAAGCCGAGATGAGGCAAAGAAGGAATGACTTATTCACATGGTTATTAAGAAAGTGAGTCGTAACTGGAATATTCTTGAAGCCATTATACCGGCGTTGGAATTTATTTCAACAAAGCCGAGATGGTGAATAAAGAGTAAAACCGACTTCTCTTACTTAATCAAACAAAAAGAACATAACGAAAATGAGAGTAATAACCTCTCAACAAATTGGCACTACTGTCAGGACGATTTGCTGAGGGGGATAAACTCCCAAATAAAATAAAAACACCGACTAATGCTTTCAACAAGGCTCTAGTACCCGCGCTAGTCTTAGGGATACATGTGTAGGGTACTTTTGTAATGCTGACACCCTCAGCTTATTTTGTACTTATTTTTAATTTGTAGTTTTCAGTTTAGGCAATGATTAAATTTTGCCTTGTATTTTGTAACCACATTATACTAGACCAAGCAACACCTTGCTGTGTGTGGTGTGGGGTCAAGTCTTTTATAATGAAAAGCATTGAGAAAAGTGTTGTACCATTTTCAATTGCCATTAGGTATCAGTTATTTACTTTCCGTAGTTTATAAAAATGTGACATCTTGAAAAAGGAATGGATATAAGGAAAACCATTTGTGATTTATATTTTACATAAAAAAGAAAAAAAAAATTACCCATTTTTCTTAGAGATTAATTACATTATTTATGAAGTGATTTTCGGGGCGTTACATTAAGTGGTATCAGAGCACGTTCAATCCTATCCGGCCTGGGGCATGACCTTACATGCTTTCTTGTGTGACGTTGTTTGATTGTTTGTTTTGGAAATTTTGATTGAAGATACAAATTTTGTGTACTTTCGGTTGGAGGAGTGAATATTGTTCCAGCGGCCAGACCTCAAGCCAAAGGAAGAGTGTTCACCATGAGTGGATCTGAAGTTAAGGATGATGAAGACCTTATTCAAGGTACATGTCTTGTTGATGAGATTTCCTTATTTGTACTATTTGATTCGGGTCCGATCCATTCATTTATATCTCATGATGTTGTTAACCGATTAGAATTGCATATAGTTCCCTTACCATATGACCTAGTCATGTCAACACCCACAAGCGAACTTGTCATAGTGTCAATTGTATGTTCCCAATGCCCCATAGTATTAGATAACAAAACTTTCTTAGTAGACCTAATATGTCTACCCTTATTCCAATTAGATATCATCTTAGGAATGGTCTGGTTATCCAATGACCATGTTCTCTTGTACTGTTTCAACAAAACGATAATCTTTAGTGACCATAAAGACCCCGTAGAACCTCGTTATGAAACCTAAAGCACCACTGTCAGTCAGATGAAGAAGTTCTTGAAGGATAGAGCTCAAGTGTTCATGTTGTTAGCTTCGTTGGAGAAGAAAGATGGAGGAGAGATTCAAAGTTTACCAGTAGTTTGGGATTTCTCCGAAGTTTTTCCGGATGATATTCATGGTTTACCCCCAATGAGGGAGATAGAGTTTGCTATAGATCTGGTTCTTGGAATTGGACCAATCTCTATAGCTCCCCATAAGATGGTACCGTTGGAGTTAACAGAGTTGAAGAAACATTTGGAGGACCTACAACAGAAACAGTTCGTCAAACCGAGTGTTTCTCCATGGGGCGCTCCAGTGTTGTTTGTGAAGAGGAAGGACTATAGTATATGGTTGTATACTGACTATCGACAGTTGAACAAGGTTACTATTAAGAACAAGTACTCGTTGTTAAGGATTGATGACTTGATGGATCAACTAAGAGGACCTACCGTGTTTTCAAAAGTCGATCTTCGATCGGGGTACCATCAAATCCACATGAAGTCTAAAGATATTCTGAAGACAACTTTTCGGATGTGTTATGGCCATTACGAATACCTTGTAATGCCATTTGGTGTAACCAACGCTCCTGCAGTGTTCATGGATTACATGAACATGATTTTTAATCCATACCTCGACACATTTTTGGTCGTGCTTATCGATGATATCCCGATTTATTCGAAGAATCTAGAGGAACATGCCAAGCATCTACAAGTGGTGTTGCAGATTTTGAAGGACAATCAGCTCTATGCCAAACTTTCGAAGTTTGAGATTTGGCTGGAATCGGTTAATTTTCTTCGGTATATGATATGAAAGGAGGAACTTCTGTGGATCCTATAAAAGTGGAGATATTGATTGAATGGAATTCTCCAAAGTCGGTGATGGAAATCAGAAGCTTTCTTGGTAGCCGGGTATAATCGGGAGGTCATTGAAGGATTTCCGAAGTTGGTGTTGCCACTGACTACGCTAACGAGGAAAGACAAAGCCTTCATCTGGACAACAAAGTGTGAATAAAACTTTCAAGAGCTGGACTAGAGATTGACTATAGTGCATGTATTGATTTTGCTAGACCCGAACGAGAACTACAATGTGTATTGCGACGCGTCGAAGCAAGGCATAGGTTGTGCGTCGATGCAACAAAAAAAGGTGGTGGCTTATTGATGCGAATCCCTTTTGAGAGGATTTGTATTTTTGTTTTTGATCGTTATTCAATGTAAGTCTTTTAGATGAATATGGATTTTTGCACTTTGGAACTTGTTAAATTTTTTATTGATTTTTATAGGGGTTATTGTTTGGTCGTGGGGTATGATTGTTGTTGGTTTGGTTCTTGGTTGTTTATGGAGTGTGTTTAGCCGTAGATTTTGGGATGAAGTTTGAGTGGGCTTGTGGATTATTTAGGGCAATTGTGTAAGGATGTTTGTTGATGGTTGTGTGTGGGGTTATTTGGTTGTGTATGGTTGAGGATTGAAGTTGATAGAAGAATATGAATTAGATAGGAAGATGAAGGCGCCACAAGCTTGATAGCTTGATAAGCCTAATCTATTTCGCCACAAGGAAGAGAACCTTGATAAGAAATGACCTTGGTTTAACCAAGAAACTAGGAGAAACGCAACTAGCAATGGATTATTTTCCAAATAAAGTTCAAGTTGCCCATTGCCTTAGGTAATTCAGTTACAAATAAGGGATTTCGGCCTAGCCCTTTTCCCATGTGACAAATTGACATAAAGACATTTAATAGGCATTCATATCCTTCCTATTTTGATTACACATGTGCCTTTTATGTTTAATGTAAGAATTCAAAAAGGATGAGTGAATCTACCTTGCTTCTCATGTCCAAGTGCATGTTTGTAGGCTGAATGCTTCTCCTTGGTACACGTAAGGAAAGGAATCATTTTCTTGATTGAATTTTCCCACGTGTGATTCTCAACAAGGAAAGGAATTACTCTTCGATTTACTTTGTTTTACACGCCTAGCACGTGGTTAATTAAAATACGGAAGGTGTTTACTCTTCCAATTTGAAAATTGATTCACAAGGCAATGTTTGAATTCCCCTCTTCTTTAGTCTTCACGCCTACCTCGTTTAAGGAAATAATTTGCCACGATCTTCCTTGATTTCACACGCCTATGCCAAGTAAGGAAGGCTTTAATTAACCATTAGTGTCTCCCAAATCAGATTGAGTGATCGATAGCCTTGATCTTCACGCCCATCTTGAATAGGAAACAATTCCTATTGCTTGATGAGCCATTTATAGTTGCCTTTTAGAGATCTTCATGTGTTCTTCCAAAATAGGCAAGGATCCATTGTGTCTTTATAGTCTTTAAGAGTGGAATCACGTCTACACCAACAAGAAGGTATTTCCTTGGCTTGCACGCCCCTTTCAAGAAAGGAAGGTACTCATGCCTCCCTTAAACACATGTTTTGTACCTGGATTACATAAGTCTTAATGCAATTTATTACAACCATAAGTTCAAGCACTTCAAGCTCAAAACGACAAATAGTAATTGTTTTTTTAAATAAGGAAGGAAAATAATTCTTTGACTACATGTGGGAATGATAATCCCCACTTATTAAAGGCGACTCCCATACGCCTCAAATAGCCCCTACTTGGTCGTGGCCAACTTGGGTTACTTCTATAAAAATGGTATAATGTATGGGCTTGATTTCCTTGTTGGGACTTATTGATTCCGTCACTTCCTTTACTAGCAAGTTGAGAGTTTGGTGTGCTTTCTTAGTTATGGATCGGATCATGGGCCCTCCTAGCTCACTTAGCTCTTCCTTGTTGATGGGCCTTGGTAGGTTCGTATCACTTGTGCTTCGAGACAATTACAGCCACATGAGTAGAATTATCCAACACACGACTTAGAGTTGGTTGCGATCGCTTTTGCTCTCAAGATCTGGAGGCATCATCTTTATGGCGTGAGATTGGAAGTCTTCAGTGATCATAAAAGATTGAATTATTGTTCAACCAGAAGGAACAGAACATGAGGCAAAGACGACAGATTAAATTCCTCAAGGACTATGAATTTGACCTTTAGTACCACCCTGGGAAAGCTAATATGGTGGTTGATGTCTTGAGTAGGAAGTCTTTGCACATTTCAACCATGATGGTCAAAGAAATGGAACTGACAGTGGATTTAAATAATTTTAGCCTCGCTGTACAAGTAAGACCTAAGTGAAGATGTAAGCATGCATGAATGCAAGATTGAAGTGGCAAGTATGCATCACTTAATGTTTTGATGAAGACAAAGGACAGACAAAGGTTGATGAAGACAAAAGAGTGAAGAATGCGAAGGATTGACAACATGTATAAATTTTGAGGGACAAGCTTGAGAAGATGAGCAATTCAACAAACAACAAAGTATCAACTAAAGTCAAGACTCAAGAGTATACAAGGAAAAGCATGAAAAAGAAGATCTAGGGGTTAAGTATTGTTTATATCTTTATTAGATCCTAAGTTGCTTGCTTAGTAAGAGTCTAGGCTAGGATGAACCCTAATGAAATTCTCACAAGCTAAAATCAATCATATCTAAAATGAAACTCACAAACATACATGATTTACATGCACATGCATACATACATGATTTACATGAACATACATACATACATACATGATCATATGTTTTGAATGCATTTAAAAAGTATTTTTAAATCATGTTGCATCATCATTAGGTTATAAATCATGTAGGAGGTTCATTCATCATTTAAAGTGTGTTTTAGAAAATTGTTAATCAGTTAACATTTGTGTTAATCAATTAATCCTTGGGCTAAACACATTAATCGATTAAATGGTCAGTTAATCGATTAAGGTGGTTAAGCTGATAATTGTTTCTGTTTTTTGTTATTTTGAAGAAACCCGTTAATCGATTAAGGCTCAACATAATCGATTAACTGCAATTGAAAACAGAACACTATATTAACCCAAGTGTTTCATATCGGTTAATAACTTAACTTTGAGAAAACTTTAGAGGGTTAGAACACACTTTTCAGAAACAAAGAATTTACAAATTATTGAGAAAATCTAGAGCTCAAACTTTCATATATTTAGGAAATATTTTCTAAGTGTTAATTCAAGAAAAGAAAAGGGTGAATCTTTACAAGATACTCGTTGAGCTTTCATTGTCAAATCTGTGAGAAAGAAACATGCTGATGTAATCCTATAGGGGGATTACATTTTTGTTTTGGATCATTCTTGAAGGTAATTACTTGTTGGGACCTTTGGAATTTAATTTTTTTTTTGGATGTTCTGAATGTTGGTTGGTTGTGTTTTGGGTCGTGGGGTTTTGTTTGTGTTTGATGGATTTGGTGGTTGTTTGGTTGATGATTGGTGTACTTGTGATATTTTGGAATGTGTTTGGGATATGTTTGGGGAATTTTTGCTGTGAGGATTAGGGTTATGTGAGAGTGTTTTATGGGTGTTTGGCCGTGGGAAATGAGGGGATTTTGGGTGGTTTTGGTGAGTGTTTGGCCGTGAGTTTGGGAACAAGAAGATGGAGAAGACAAGAGGGATGGAGGCGCCACAAGAAGTGATTCTTGATAAGCCTTAAGGAATTTTCGCCACAAGATGAGTATCTTGATAAGAAAACAAGCTTGGTTGAACCAAGAACACTAGGAGGAATGCACTCACTAGCTATGGTATGGAGAAGACAAAAGGGATGGAGGCACCACAAGAAGTGATTCTTGATAAGCCTTAAGGAATTTTCGCCACAAGATGAGTATCTTGATAAGAAAACAAGCTTGGTTGAGTCAAGAACACTAGGAGGAATGCACTCACTAGCTATGGAATATTTCCAACAAAATCACAATTGATTCATTTGATTTTTCTTGCCATTACATATAGGAAATTCGGTTGCCCTATTGATTCTAATTGAAAGCATATTAATTTGGCATTCAAGCCTTGATTCAAACAAAGAAAACGTGTGAAATGGTGTTAAAACCCTTGATGCACTTGCACTCAGATTGCTCTTTCCATATATGGCAGCTTGTGTGATGATGTATCCAGCCTTTTTTAGCACAAGGTTCAACCTCCCTGATTCATCTTCAATTTCTCACGTGTAGCTTTCTTTTTAGGAAGATTTGAATTTTTAAAATTCTTTCCTAATTGGCATACTTGTTCCTAATCTGATTTGATTTGAGTTTTGGAACAAGTACGGAAACTTTTAATCCCTTCTCATCCGCCTCCTCCTTTTTAATATGTGGATTGATTTGCCATTGAATTTGTTTTCTTCTTTGGAGCCACACGTGCACTACCTCTTTGGAAACCTTTTGAATTGTTTCCATAATGATCTTGCTCAATTAAGGAGGTGATATTCTTTGATTTGAGGCTGATTTCCCTTGGAATTACACGC
>NW_017725516.1:0-20111 GCF_001865875.1 Lupinus angustifolius
GGGAATTTCTATGAAAATAGAGCAATTGATGGGCTTGATCTCCATGTTGGGCCTTGTATCTTCAAGTACTCCCTTGATGAGTTGATTGAGAGATTGATGGACCTTCTTGCTCTTGGACCGAGTCATGGGCCCTCCAAGCCGAATTAGATCCTCTTCATTGTATGCCCTTGGTAGGGTCACATCATCCCCTCCTTCTTGGACTGGATTCGACCTCGAATCTGATTCAGCAATATCTTCATCACCTGCATCAAACAAAGAAAGATCAGCAACATTAAATGTGGCACTAATGTTTCCATACTCACCTGGGAGGTCTAGTTTATAAGCATTGTTGTTGATTCTCTCCAAGACACGAAATGGTCCATCTCCTCTAGGTTGGAGTTTGGATTTCCTTTGTGCAGGAAACCTCTCCTTCCTCATATAGACCCATACTAGGTCTCCGGGTTCAAAATTCGGCCCTTGTTGGCTTTTTTAGCATAGCCCTCATTTTTAGGTTCTATTTAGGCCTTGACCTTTTCGTGGATCTTCTTCACATAGTCCGCTATAGACTTCCCATCCTTATGCTGCAACATAGAAGAGTTAGGCACAGCTAATAAATCAAGAGGGGTTAGTGGTTGAAATCCAAACACAATCTCAAATGGTGACATTCTAGTGGTACTATGAGTGGCCCGATTATAAGCAAATTCAACATGGGGCAAGCACTCTTCCCAACTCTCTATATTCTTTTTAATTATTGCCCTCAACGGGGTGGTTAGAGTTTTGTTCACAACTTCAGTTTGAGGATGGCACGTGGTGGAAAAGAGAAGTTTAGTCCCAAGCTTTCCCCACAAGGTT
The DNA here is from genome assembly GCF_001865875.1 of Lupinus angustifolius. Lineage (NCBI taxonomy): Eukaryota > Viridiplantae > Streptophyta > Magnoliopsida > Fabales > Fabaceae > Lupinus > Lupinus angustifolius. Next base: position 832 of record NW_017725516.1, read on the forward strand.
CTCCAGAAATGACTAAGGAACTTAGTGTCCCTATCACTTACAATACTTCACGGTAGACCATGTAGTCGACCACTTCCGTGAAGAACAAATCTGCAATATGTGTCGCATCATCAATCTTTTTACATGGAATAAAATGTGCCATTTTCGAGAATCTGTCTACCACTACAAAGATTGAATCTTTCCCAGCCTTAGAGCGTGGGAGTGCAACAATAAAATCCATTGACAAGTCTATCCAAGGATTATCAGGTACGGGCAAGGGAGTATAAAGCCCATGAGGCATACTCGTAGTTTTGGCCCGTTTACAAATAATACAATTTTCACATAATTTTTGGACATCCCTCCTCATATGAGGCCAATAAAAATGTTCCTTTAATATGTCCAAGGTCTTTTGGACCCCGAAGTGGCCCATTAGACCCCCTTCATGAGACTCCTTAACAAGCAAGTCTCTAATGGATACCTTAGGCAAACATAAGCGATTTTCCTTGAAAAGGAAACCATCTTGCCTATAATATCCATTAACAGCCACATGTTCACATTTATTAAACAATTCAGAAAGTTCAGCATCATCAGCATACAAATCTTTTATGTGTTCGAAACCAAGAAGTTTGGTTTCTAGGGTTGCCAGCAAATTGTGCCTTCTTGATAAGGCATCGGCCACAGTATTGGCCTTTCCCTTTTTATGTTTTATAACATAAGGGAACTGTTCCAGAAATTCAACCCATTTAGCATGTCTTTTATTCAACTTACCTTGCCCCTTGAGGTATTTTAGTGACTCATGGTCACTATGTATGACAAACTCCTTAGGGAGGAGGTAGTGCTGCCATGTTTGTAATCCTTACCAAGGCATACAACTCCTTGTTATAGGTGGAGTAGTTCAGCATGGGTCCACCTAACTTTTCATTGAAATAGGCCATAGGGTGGCCTTCCTGCATCAAAACAGCTCCAATATCCACATTAGAAGCATCACATTCTATTTCAAAAGATTTAGCAAAATTAGGTAATGCAAGAATGGGTGCATGTGTTAATTTTTCCTTAAGCCTCTTAAAGGCTTCTTCCTGTTTCTCACCCCATTTGAATCTAACGTTCTTTTTCACAACCTCATTTAAAGGTGCAGCTAGGGTACTGAAGTCCCTAACAAAACGTCGGTAGAAGCTAGCCAAGCCATGGAAGCTTTTAACATCAGTGACAGTTTTGGGTGTGGGCCATTCTTGTATGGCCTTCATCTTTTCTTGATCAACATGGACCCCTTGGGCATTTATCAGAAAGCCCAGAAAAATGACATGGTCCACACAAAAAGAGCATTTCTCAATATTGGCATACAATTTTTCTTTCCTCAAAACAAGTAAGACCTCTCGGAGGTGCTCATAGTGATCATGCATAGTTTTACTGTATATCAATATGTCATCGAAATAGACAACCACAAATTTTCGTCGAAATAGACAACCACAATTTTTCCCAAAAACTCTTTTAAAACATGATTCATTAAGCGCATAAATGTGTTGGGTGCATTAGTTAGCTCAAAAGGCATAACTAACCTCTCATACAACCCAAACTTGGTTTTAAAAGCAGTTTTCCATTCATCCCCTTCCCTTATTCTACTTTGATGGTACCCACTTTTTAGATCAATTTTAGTAAAAATAGAGGCACCGTATAATTCATCCAGCAAATCATCAAATCTAGGGATAGGGTGACGATACTTTACCGTAATGTTGTTGATGGCTCTATAATTAGTGCACATTCTCCAGAACCCATCCTTTTTGGGTACAAGGATGACAGGGACAGCACAAGGACTCATGCTTTCATGTACCCATCCTTTCGGCATCAGTTCCTCAACTTGATTTTGTATCTCATGAGTGTCATGAGGATTGCTCTGATAGGCAGACCCATTGGGAAAAGATGCTTCGGGGATGAGATCAATATGATGCTCAATTCCCCTTAAAGGTGAGAGGCCACGTGGGACCTCTTGAGGAAATACATCCTCAAATTCCTGCAGAAAACTTTTAACAGCATCAGGCACAACAACATTAGAGTTAGTATTCAAACAAAATTGTTGTCCAATGAGTAAGTAAATGGGTTGTCTTGTAAGGATAGCACCCTTTACTTCCCCTTTGGAAGCCATAAAGCTTTTCTTTTTCTTCTCATCTTTTTTTTCATTCTTTTCTTTTTCCTTCTTTTTTTCTTTTTCAATATTTTTTTCTTTTTCATTCTTTTTTTCTGGATCGTTTCTTTTTTCTTTTTCTTCTTTTTTTTCTCGATCCATCTTTTCTTTCAACTTTTTTTTATCTTCACCTACTTGCCTTGGGGACAAGGGTGATAGTACAATTTTCTTGTTACAATGCATAAAGGTATATTTATTGGAGAAGCCATCATGAATGGCTTTTCGGTCATACTGCCAAGGCCTGCCAAGTAGCATATGACTGGCCTCCATTACAACCACATCATAGAGGACCGAATCCTCATACTTCCCTATAGAAAAGGGGATCTCAGCTTGCTGATTCACAATCATTTCTCCAACCTCGCTTAGCCATTGTAAGGAGTTGGGTGGGTCCTCGTCACAAGGTTAAGTTTAGAAACCAACCTTGTGCTTACCACATTAGCACAACTGCCACCATCAATGATTAGGGAACAAACATTCCCTTGTACCAAACGCAAACATCTATTGTGGAAGATGTTCTCCCTCTGACTCTCCTCATCTTCTCTGACATGACTCCCTAAGAGCCTTCGCACCATGAGTATGTCTCCATCTGGAACATCAACATCTTCTTCACTCTCCTCAGAACTTGAAGTCTCGGATTGAGATTCCACCACTCCATTTTTCATCACCATGGTCCTTCTGGTTGGGCATTGAGAAGCTATGTGACCATGCCCAAGACATTTGAAGCATTTGACCTCCCGACTCCGAGTAGTATTTTCCATGGGCTTCTTCCCTTGGGAAGAGCTCACGGCCTCCTTAGGATTAGGGCCCTCCTTCTTGTTTCTATCCTTCCACCCCGAAGACTGGAATTTTGAGTTGGAGGAGTATTTTGATTTCATCCTCTTCAGTTGTTGTTCCACCTTCATGGCTTGTTGGACCAGATCCTCCAGCTCCACATAAGGTTGTAACTCTACCACATCCTGGATGTCTTGATTTAACCCATGAAGGAAACGTGCCATTGTAGCTTCACGATCCTCATGAAAGTTAGATCTTAACAGAGCCAACTCCATCTCTTTAAAGTACTCGTCTACAGACTTGGTACCTTGGGTCAGCCGCTGAAGTTTGTTATGGATATCCCGTTGAAAGGATGCCGGAACAAACCTCTTTCGCATTATTACCTTCATCTCATCCCAATTGTCTACTGGTTCAGCACCGCATCGCCTCCTCTCTTTTTGGAGTTGATCCCACCAGACCATAGCATATTCCTTGAACTCGAGTGCTGCCACCTTGACTTTCTTTTCTTCGGTATAGTTGTGACATTCGAACACTTGTTCGATTTTGAGTTCCCACTCCAAGTAAGCCTCAGGGTTATTCATCCCCATGAATGTAGGGATTTTAACCTTGATGCCTTCCAACCGATCATCTCTCCTATGACCTCCATCATGCCTCCTTTCTCTCTATCTCCTTCTCCTCTCGGTTTTAGAATCACTAGAGTCATTGTTTCGGCGTCTTTGGTTCTGAACCCGCATTTCCTCCATTTGTTGTTGGAGGGTTCTAAATTGTTCATGAATTTCATGAAGGGACTGTAGGTAGGCTGCCGTCCTAGGGGACTCTCCTCCATTACCTGCAAAATTAGACATACTTTTTCTTTGGTTAGTAATAAAACTCTCTTGCTCACTTTTTTCTCTCTCTTTTTTTTGTATTTCTTTTTTGTATTTGTGAATGTCTCTCCCTCACGTACTCTTTGCTCACTTTTTTCTCTCTATTTATTTTTGTATTCCTTTTTTTTTTGTATTTGTGAATGTCTCTCCCTCACGTACTCTCTATTCCTTCTTTGTGTTCTTGATTAAATCAAGGTCAAGAGTACTCAATTGTGACAAACAGCGAAACAGCAACAGCAATATCAAGCAATTTATATGATGAGGCACCTTTTTGGTTTAATAATTGAGATAGCACGAGGCTGTGATTAGGAGTATTACGTTTTCAGATTTATGATAGCCAATGGCTGTGGATACAGTCAATGGTTGTGGATACAATAATATAACTTTTTCAAATAATAATATCAATTGAAACAACAAACAACAAACTTTTTTTGAAAATCAATTATTGAGACAACTTTACCAACAAGAACTAGCTCTGAATACCACTTGATGTAATCCTATAGGGGGGTTACGTTTTGGTTTTGGATCATTCTTGAAGGTAATTACTTGTTGAGACCTTTGGAATTGTATTTGTTTTGGATGTTTTGAATGTTGTTTGGTTGTGTTTTGGGTCGTGGGGTTTTGTTTGTGTTTGATGGATTTGGTGGTTGTTCGATTGATGATTGGTGTACTTGTGATGTTGTGGAATGTGTTTGGGATATGTTTGGGGAATTTTGGCCGTGAGGATTAGGGTTATGTGAGAGTGTTTTATGGGTGTTTGGCCGTGGGAAATGAGGGGATTTTGGGTGGTTTTGGTGAGTGTTTGGCCGTGGTTTGGGAACAAGAAGATGGAGAAGACAAGAAGGATGGAGGCGCCACAAGAAGTGATTCTTGATAAGCCTTAAGGAATTTTCGCCACAAGATGAGTATCTTGATAAGAGAATAAGCTTGGTTGAACCAAGAACACGAGGAGGAATGCACTCACTAGCTATGGAATATTTCCAACAAAATCTTGAATTGTCTCATTTCATTTTGCTTGCCATTACATATAGGGAATTCGGTTGCCCTATTGATTCTAATTGAAAGCATATTAATTTGGCATTCAAGACTTGATTCAAACAAAGATAAAAAAACGTGTGAAATGTGTTAAAACCCTTGATGCACTCAGATTGCTCATTCCATATATGGAAGCTTGTTTTGTGTGATGTATCCAGCCCTTTTTAGCACAAGGTTCAACCTCCTTGATTCATCTTCAATTTTTCACGTGTAGCTTTCTTTTTAGGAAGAGTTTGAATTTTTAAAATTCTTTCCTAATTGGCATACTTGTTTTTTAGAACAAGTATGGAAACTTTTAATCCCTTCTCATTCGCCTCCTCCTTTTTAATGTGTGGATTGATTTGCCATTGAATTTGTTTCCTTCTTTGGAGCCACACGTGCACTCCCTCTTTGGAAACCTTTTGAATTGTTTCCATAATGATGTTGCTCAATTAAGGAGGTGATTTTCTTTGATTTGAGGCTGATTTCCCTTGGAATTACACGCCCCCACCCCCACCCCCCTCCCCTTCATGCTCTTGATAAGGAAAGATTTCCTTTAATTCCTTGTTGGTTGCATGCCATCTTCAAGTCCTCCCATAAGGAAATGAATTCAAACCTGGATTACAAGTTCCTAATGGCCATTTAATATGGTAATTTTGGCCATATTTATTTTAGATAGAAAGTAATAAAAGTTCCAAAGTAAAATAGGTAACTATCAAGTTCTTAAATACTAGTGAGGGTGTTAATCCCTCACTTTATTAAATCAGCTAAAGCATGCCTTAATCAAGCCCTCCTTGGTCGTGGCCAACTTGGGGAATTTCTATGAAAATAGAGCAATTGATGGGCTTGATCTCCGTGTTGGGCCTTGCATCCTCAAGTACTCCCTTGATGAGTTGATTGAGAGATTGATGGGCCTTCTTGCTCTTGGACCGAGTCATGGGCCCTCCAAGCCCAATTAGATCCTCTTCATTGTATGCCCTAGGTAGGGTCACATCACATGCATCTCACACATTGTATTGAGGTGCATATGTAACTTGAAGAATTATTGTTAGACTTAGGCAATAACACATTCTCTTAGTGTGTTGTATCACCAAAGAAAGAGAACAGGTTTGGGAAAACCCTAGCTTCGGTTAGGTACGTGTCTTCGCGAGAAGCAAGAGGTCTTGGTTTTATGCATTTTTCTTGGTTGTGGATAGATCACAACAAAGGTTTTTTTAGGCGATTAGAATAGTCAAACCAAGAAAGTGTGGTTTAAGATCCAAGAAAGGAGCATCTTGATTCTTGTATTGGAATTGTGTTTGTAAGGAACACTGAAGATTCCATAGTGAAGATTAAATCTCCCAAGATCAGAAGGGGAGACCTAGATGTAGTTTGCAGTGGACAGCAAACAAACCAGGATAAAAAGCCAAGTCTTCTTCTTCTTTCCCTTATATTTTTACATTTCCATATTACTTGATTTACTTAACTTGACATGTTTACAAATCTCTAATACTTGTATATTTTGTATATTGCATTTATTTTTCTTAATTGTCTGTAATATTGCATGTAAGTTTGGTTGAATCTTGGTAATCTTGGATGACTGGAAGAATTTTGTTTATGCTGTAATTGAACCAGTTAATCGATTAAGTAGTGTACATAATCGATTAACTCAGATATTTTAATTGATTAAGTTTGTCTTTAATCAATTAAACAATGTATTAATTTGTATAATTTCTTGTTTATCGAGCGATAGTAATTGAGTACCGCATCACCTATTCACCCCCTCTAGGTGAGTGGAAGAGCCCCGTGGGACCCAACAAGTAGTATCAGAGCTAGTACGATCGTGCTAGCTTAGCCGCTTAGATCATTGATCCTAGGCACTTTTACCGTGAGCTCTTCTAACCCGTTTAGTGGTTATGGCACATCCATCTACTACCCTCCGATTTTCAGTGGTGATGGGTATGCCTAATGGAAAATATGAATGAAGATGTTTGTTGAGTTCGTTAGAGCTTCTCAGTAAGATAGTGCCAAGGAAATGTTGAACACTTTACAAGTAATCCACGAAGGTACTAGTGAGATCAAACGTTTTAGATTAAATACATTGATGCATGAGAATGAATTGTTTTGCATGTTTCCATATGAGTCTATTTCTGATTTACATAAATGATTTACTCATATTATTTATCATCTCATTGCATCACATAAATCATTTGCCAAACATGAACTAATTGTTAAAAGGTTGAGATGTTTGGACAGGAAATAGCAACCCAAGGTGACTGCAATTGTGCAGTCAAAAACTTGGAACAAATGACATTCGCAACTCCATTTGGCAAACTTCAAGAACATGAGCAAGAATTAAGACGTTTGACACTCAATGAACAAATGGATGAGAACATCAAAGAAACCTCCTTCAAAGCAACAAGATCATATGCATGAAGTGAAAATGAGATATTTGATGATAGTGACTCTGATCCGACGCGGATGATGAAGCCATGTCCCTCCCTATCAACAAATTCATGAAGTACCTAAGAAACAATGGAGGAACCAAGGAGTTTGACAAGGAAAATGAAGATAGTTCAATCAAGATGAGCAATAATCCCAAAGACAATGAATCTTGCCATAAGAATAGTTAAGTAGGACGCATGAGGTACATATGCCCTACCATTTCCAAGAAGGTTGAAAAAGATTGCAAGAAAGACTCTCAAGACATCAAAGCTAAGAAGGCATATATCATCAGGGATGAACCCTAAGAGGACAATTCATAAACAAGCATCTCCGAAGATGAAGAATCACACAAGATTTGTCTAATGGCTCAAAATTCTAACTGTTGCAAAGTAAGTGAGCAAGATGAGCCTAGTGAGGTATACTAACTCTTGTGATATATCTCTCACGTATAACATGGTATATGACGCTTATGTTGAAATGCATGAAGGACTTAAAATTTTAACTAAAAAGTGCTTGAATAGAAAAAGGTAAGTTTTAGATCATGAAAACAAAATATGTGAATTGCAAAATTTCATTGATATGCTGAAAATTGAAAATAAAATCTTAAATGCTAAATATGCTAACTCTTCATGTTATTGTACTTCTAACTTAAGTGTGGCATCTATGTGTGAAAATTGCATTTGCATGAAAAATGAACATAATGTCTTCAATGATAATCTTGCTGATTTCACATTTAGTTATCACAATTCAAGCAACTTACTTGCTTCATATGAAAATGATGGGATTAAATCGAGTTTGGAATATATGCATGCAAATAACTCTCCACAAGAATTAAGTAAATGTTCTGAAAATTTCATATCTTGAATCCCCTACCTATTTCTATTATGGATTGTATGGTCATACTTTAATTACATGTAATGTTAGAATGCATGTTGTTCCAAATGGAAAGTATATATGGATTACAAAGAAACAAAATCCCCAAGCTACTAACATCAAGGGACCCAAGTTTAGTTGGGCACCCAAGAAGAGCAAGTAATTATGTTTTGTAGGTGTGTTTAAGGACATATAGACTTCAACTCTCATTATGGACAGAAAAAGTCTTAGGCACATAAGAAGGTGAGAAAATCAAACTTCTTTGCCCTATCATCAAAGGAAAGGTGACTATGACACTTATGATCAACTTGTCATCACAAATCCTTGAAGAAAGGAAGCATTGTACAACAAAGGTAAAAAAAAAAAGGTGCCGCTTCCTAACTATAAGCACTAAATACTTTAAGTGTTATAATTATATTCTAATACGAAATCCTAAGCAAGGCCATAAACTCAAAAATATTGAATTCCCCCATAAATCATCTTTAGGCCTAATGCTTTGTATGTTACATTTACATGCTTTTAAATGCAAACATGATATTATTGAACAAGTATAAGAATCTCTTAATCATGTTTTGATTAATAAGTAAATGTAATACCATCTAGGATTTTCAAATCATGTTGAAGCACAAAAAGTTAAATATCACATTAATGCAATCAACCAAAGCTTTTTCTCTTGGAAAGCCTATAAGAATTTAATGCTTGATTAAGTCATCTTCAAAAGAGGAGAGGAAAGGTATGCTTACTGTTTTGTAGGGACTAATGAGGATAGATGCTTCAAGATTGATATTCTATGCAAAGAAAAAGACAAGAATCAAGAATGGAAGAAAGGCCAAACAAAACATCAAGAAATGGAAAATCTCCAACAATTTGATAAGAATGAGGTAAAGCGCATGAGGTAACTAAATATCGTGATAAATATTACTCTACATTGTCTAATCACATATTATATCTGATATATTACCTAAATGTTTGAGTGTATGCTTGACTTCTAGATAATCCTAACTAAGTTCACTTATAGCCATAATATGCATGTGTTCTTAACTGTAAAATGTATTCTTGCTTGAATATGATTCCATGCTCTTTTGGCTCCACGTTAAGTGCACATTAGGTGTTTAGAATAGATTGATATCTTAGAGTCTTAGCAAACCTATAAACTAATTCAAACTGTGTGAAAATATGTTTTTGTGATGTATTTAATCGATTGTTCTATGTTTTAATCGATTACTTGGGCTTTTTCAAATTGTCTTAATCGATTAATTGTTCCCTAAATCGATTACTTGGGCTAAAAAATTTAAAATCTTAATCTATTAAGCTGGAAAATAATGGATTAACTGTGTAAAATTTCAATCTCGTTAATCGATTAACACAAAGGTTAATCGATTAAATGCAGTAATAAAACATATTTTGCAACAGTTTTGGGTTACGTTTTTCAAACCCTAACCTCATGAACATCATTCCCTTGTCTGAAATTGATCATAAAATTCATCCTCAAACTCGTTCTAGAGCTATCCATTCCTTTCTTCTTCCCATCTCTAAGCATCCAATCTATCAATTTGGTTCAAATTAGAAAAGCCAAGCTTCCCCTTTTCTAAACCCTAACTTAGTTTTCACCCTTAATCGGTTATCCTATCCATTGAATCTGCAACTATGAGTAACGAGAGACCAAAGAGAGTGAAACATACAGCCGGTGCTAACCCATCACTGCGTCATCCTGGACGTGCAAGAAATCTGAGCGCTGAAGCCTCTTCTATAAGGCAGAGTCCTACACTGGGTATAGATGGATTTTATGCTCCTGCTCTTCAAGAAGAAAGGTTGTCGCGGTTCATTAGCCGGAAAACCACATACATCTGGTATACCGACATGGCGTGGATGGTGGAGCAAGGATTCCAATTCCCGCATGAACTAGAGGCACAAGGCGTGCTGTGTTTTATGGAATTAAATGGTAATATCTATCTCTCTCTAGTTCGGGAATTTTATGCAAATTTTTAGTATAAGGATGGTGGGTATAGGAGTGTGGTGAAAGGAAAGCTAATTTTGATGAATGATATATTGTTTATGGATGTGGGAGGATTATCGTGTGATGGTGGTACCCTTGGATACTATAATGACGACAAATGGAATAGTTATGACTCTACTGAGGTGTATACGCCGTGCTTAAAGGCAACTCATTATATTGTGAGACATGAGCTCACAAAAGTAGGTTCATTAACCATAGAAAATAGGCTCTTACATTACCTGATAGTTTACATATTAGTTCAGCGCAACACTAATCATGCCCAACCTACTGTAAATGATCTGAAGCTTATGTTTGTTGTGAAAGAAGGAATACTGATTAGTTGGTACGATGAGATTCTCAAAGTGATGTATGGTATTGCATCATCTTCTTCTAGATTGTTGGCCTATGGAATATTTATCTCCCATGTTATTGATCATTTGGAGATCGACACATCTGGTGCAGAGATAATTGCTGTGAATTCTAGACATAATATGGTCCACGAGAACATCATCCACAAGATGAGTATCTACAAATATGGAGGTGAATGGATGTATCAAGAGGATTATAGGACCATAATTGATTTAGAAATGTCTAAAGAAGAAGGTGGTGAGCATGGTGAGCAAAACTAGGGACATCATAATGTTGCGGCATCTGATTTGTCTCAAGGATCTTCAGTTAGTTTAGCTCATCTGGATGCCATGGGACAACACCTTAACGAGTGTATTGACTCAAGGAACCAAGAATTTTTATCTAGGATACAATCTATGGAGGATAGGCTTATGGCGGAGTTTCGTAGAAAAGATGAAGAGAATCAGAGTCGTTTCGAGCAGCTTTCTTTCATATTCAGTTCCTTCAGTGGATTTCCCCAACCACCTCCTAGCTAGCATAGGATGTCTAGAGTATCCTAATTTGTTGATGTTTTAGGAGTCTTGTAGTTTGTGTAATCTTTTTGGTGTTGCATTGTAATTGTTCCAACTTGTTAAGTTTGTTTTTTGTGCTTTGATATGAACATTGTAATCATAACATGCTATGAATGAATATGTTGGTTTTCGATATGAAAATCGAATTGTATACTGCACTTATTACTTTTACAAATCACTTGATCAATGTATGAATGAATGCTAGAAAATTTCAAATCTATTTGCATTGATCTAATTGTGTATAAGTGTCAATAAACATGTGGTATGGAAAGTAATATCATGAATAAATGTTATTAACAAATGGTACCAACAAGTGGTACAAGTAGTATTAACAAGTGGTGGTAATATACAAAAAACAAGTGCATGAAACCACTAATAATCAAAATGTATAAGCATTCTTCCAATAGCATGTAGCCTGCACTATTTTCTGCCATATCAGTTGTTTTAATCGATTAATAGCAGGTCATAATCGATTAACCAATATATAAAATGCAAGTTTGGGCAAAATTGAATAAGATATAATCGATTAAGTAACTACGTTAATCGATTAACTCCAGTAAAAAATGCACTATTTGTTCTTTCTTTTGGCAATATACTTTCGTATATGACTTTACTTTTTGATCATGCCAAAAGGGGGAGAAAGGTTGTTGTTTATGTTTTGCAGGACTTACAAGAGAAGATAAGTTGAGGCTTCCACAACGAAAAAGAATAAATTATCCAATGCTCAAATTGAGGGGGAGCAAGAGGGAGAAACATGCATCAACTTACAAGAACAACGCAAAACAAGTTGATTGTCATCAAGCAAATCCAATAATGAATTGTTAAATCCAAAAAGTTGTTAACAAATGTCCACAATTGTATGTCATATGTCAACAAGTGTTTGTCATCATCAAAAAGGGGGAGATTGAAGATGTAAGAATTCATGAATGCAAGATTGAAGAGGCAATCGTGCATCACTTATTATTTTGATGAAGACAAAAGACACACAAAGGTTGATGAAGACAAAAGAGTGAAGAAGGCAAAGCATTGACAACATGCATAAATGTTGAAGGACAAGCTTGAGAAGATGAGCAAATCAACAAACAACAAAGTATCAACCAAAGTCAAGACTCAAGAGTATACAAGGCAAAGCATGCAAAAGAAGATCTAGGGGTTAAGTATTGTTTATATCTTTATTACATCCTAAGTTGCTTGCTTAGTAAGAGTCTAGGCTAGGATGAACCCCAATGAAAGTCTCACAAGCTAAAATCAATCATATCTAAAATAAGACTCATATCTAAAGTAATACATACATGATTTACATGCACATGCATATATACATGATCATATGTTTTAAATGCATTTAAAAAGTATTTTTAAATCATGATGCATCATCATTAGGTTATAAATCATTAGGAGGTTCCTTCATCATTTAAAGTGTGTTTTAGAAAACCGTTAATCAATTAACAATTGTGTTAATCAATTAACCCTTGGGCTGGACACGTTAATCGATTAAATGGTTAGTTAATCGATTAAGGTGGTTAAGATGATAATTGTTTCTGTTTTCTGTTATTTTGAAGAAACTCGTTAATCAATTAAGGCTCAACATAATCGATTAACTGTAATTAAAAACAGAACATTATATTAACCCAAGTTTTTCATATCGGTTAATAACTTAACTTTGAGAAAACTTTAGAGGGTTAGAACACACTTTTTAGAAAACAGAGAGTTTACGACTTATTGAGAAAATCTAGAGCTCAAACTTTCATATCTTTAGGAGATATTTTCTAAGTTTTCTTTCAAGAAAAGAAAAGGGTGAATATTTACAAGATACTCGTTGAGCTTTCATTGTCAAATCTATGAAATAGAAACCTGCATCTGACACATTGTGTTTTCTCTATTAGTGAGATCTTTTAGGGGTTCTTAGATTCGTAGAAGATTGTATAATCTGCACATCGAGGGGCATATGTAACTTGAAGAATTATTGTTAGACTTAGGCAATATCACATTCTCTTGGTGTGTTTTATCATCAAAGAAAGAGAATAGGTTTGGGAAAACCCTAGTTGTGGTTAGGTATGTGTCTTCACGAGAAGCAAGAAGTCTTATTGTAAGCATTTTTTTCTTGGCTGGGGCTAGATCGTAAGAAAGGTTTTCTTAGGCTATTAGAATAGTCAAACCAAGAAAGTGGGGTTAAAGATCCAAGAAAAGAACATCTTGATTCTTGTATTGGAGTTGTGTTTGTAAGGAACATTGAAGATTCCATAGTGAAGATTAAATCTCACAGGATCAGAAGGGGAGGCCTGGGTGTAGTTTGTAGCGGACAGCAAACGAACCAGGATAAAAAGCCGAGTCTTCTTCTTCTCTCCCTTATATTTTTACATTTCCATATTACTTAATTTACTTAACTTGACATGCATACAAATCTCTAATACTTTCATATTCTGTATATTGCATTTACTGTTGTTCTTAATTGTCTATAAAATTGCATGTAAGTTTGGTTAAATCTTGGTAATCTTGGATGACCGAAAGAATTCTACTTATGTTGTAATTGAACCAGTTAATCGATTAAGTAGTGTACATAATCGATTAACTCAAATATTTTAATTGATTAATTTTGTCTTTCAACAATTAAACAGTGTATTAATTTGTATAATTTCTATGTTTATCGAGCAACGACAATTGAGTACCGGATCACCTATTCACTCCCCCAGGTGAATAGCAGAGCCCTGTGGGACCAACACTAAGATCTTGACATTAGGTATGCTTATAGTAACCAATGAGTTTCTGGAACAACTTAAAGGTTTGCAAAGTTCCAATCCAGAACTGCAAGAGAAGAGAACCTTGTTGGCTTAAGGAAGAGCCCTAGAATTCCAAGAAGGAACTGATGGAGTGCTGAGATGCAAGAATCGAATATGTGTGTCAAGTGACCCAGATTTGAGAATGGCAATTTTGAATGAAGCCCATAAGAGCAAGATAAGTATTCATCCTGGAGCTACCAAGATGTATCAAGACTTGAAGAAGATGTTCTGGTGGTCCGGTATGAAGAAGGAAGTAGTAGAGTATGTCTCGCACTGCTTAATATGTTAGAAGGAAAAAATCGAGCACAAGCGTCCCGCTGGAGAACTCCAACCATTAGAAATCCCTGTTTGTAAATGGGATAAAATTGCGATGGATTTGTAAGTGGTTTTCCAAGGACTCAGAAACGGTATGACGTTGTTTGGGTTATAGTGGATCGTTTGACGAAGACGACTCACTTCCAACCGATCAACATAAAGTATGCTTTGGAGAGACTGGAAGATTTATACATCAAAGAAATTGTCTGATTGCATGGTATTCCTACATATATCATCCCGGGTAGAGATTTGCGCTTCACTACGAAGTTTTGGAAGGGCCAGCAGATGGCTTTAGGCACTAAGTTGGGCATGAGTTTGACTTATCACCCTCAAACTGATGGTCAGACTGAAAGGACTATCCAGTCATTGGAGGATCTTCTCAGAGCTTGTATGTTGGAACAATCTTGAAGTTGGGCGGACTATCTACATCTGATAGAGTTTACCTACAACAATAACTTTCATTCAAGTATCGGCATAGCGCCATATGAAGCTCTTTACGACAGAAAATGCAGAACATCATTGTGATGGTTTGAAGTATGAGAGAATCTAGTACTAGGACCTAGTGTGGTTCAGCAGACGACGGAGAAGATCATAATGATAAGAGAAAACATGAAGACAACACAGAGTAGGTAAAAGAGCTACTATGACAAAAGGAGGAACCCCCTTAGTTTTGAAGAAGGAAACCATGTCTTTATGAGGGTTGTTCCGAAAACTGGTATTGGCAGAGTGCTTAAATCCTGTAAGCTTACCCCTAGATTCATAGGACCATATCAAATCCTTAAAAAGGTTGGACCAGTAGTTTACCAAATAGCCTTACCCCCTTTACTATCGAACCTACATAATGTCTTCCATGTGTCCCAACTTGTAAAATATATCAGTGACCTGTCGCATATAATTGAACCCGATTCAATTTAGATCCAGGATAATCTCACTTTTAAGACTTTACCATTGAGGATTGCTTACCGGAATGTAAAAACTCTGTGAGGCAAGGAAATCGCCTTAGTTAAGGTTATTTGGAGCAAAGCAAAAGGCAAAGATGCTACTTCGTAGGTCGAAAGTGGTATGAAGGAGTCCTACCCCGATCTATTTTCTTAACATGTATGCTTAATTTTCAAGGACGAAAATCTTATAAGTTAGGGAGGATTGTAACACCATGATTTTCTGTGTGCATTTTATTAATTATTTAATTGACAAGCGATTACTTTTATAAATTAATCGACATTGATTGAGGCTAAACCATAGCTGAGTTTTAGTCTTGTATTGTAATTTCCTAATTTACAGTAAATTGTCATGATTTACTGAGACTAAAGTCTTTGGGCCTCTTTCGTACCCAAATTCACCCTAAATTCGGCCCAAATAGGACATTTTGAGTTTCGTAATTCGGAATAGAATTTCTATTGTGCCATTGGCTTCGAAATTTTATTTCGAGTCAAAATAGACATCAAGTTTGTCCATAACTAATCTCTAGATATTTTTCACTCTGAAATCTAAGTTTCGACGTTCTGAACGTAACCCTAAATCGGGAGATTATCAATCTTCGGCCGAGTTTTAACCATAAATACTCGAGTATGGTTTTAATCACGATGTTTCATTGCATTAGTCACATCACCCATTCATGAGTCAAGCTTACATGTTGAATAAGCAAAAGTACAACCACTTTATCACCATGATTTCAATCACTTACATAATCCCATAAATCACTCATTCACTCCCTTACACACATCATGGCCCTTTGATCTTTCCAAATGTGATTTTTTCCTCTATAAATAAATCACCATTGGCCTTGAGGGAGTTCATTTTCCCTCCTCATTTGCTCTCTTTAAGTCATAAGCATTCGTAGTAGATTTCAAGGTATTTTCTCCAACTTTGATTCTTAATCTCTTAAGTTCTAGCAATTACATGTTTATAGTTTTTTTTAAGTATCTTATTTATATATATGTTAAGAACATTTTTAACCGTTGAAATCTGCAAATAATCTTCCTAACTCTTTATGTAATCAAAACCCTAAAATTTGTGCTTTCTTGAACTTAAATGAGCTTTTTCAGACAAAGTTATTCTCACTTTCTATCGTTCTTGCTTTAGCTTTAGTTTCTTGCATGATAACATTTTAGGACTTCAAAACAAACCCCCTATTTAACATGAAAAAGTTGTGACCTTATTAGTGTTTTTAGTGGTGATTTTTACCTCCATTTGTGTTAAGACTTAACTTTGGAGTTTAGGTGGTTAATGGAGAAATTTTCTCCCGTAAAAGCCATCTTTGAAACCATGAACTCTTTGTTGTTCATGGGGCTGTTTTTAATGTTTTGGATATAAGTATTTTGTTGATTTTAGTCAAAGGGGATGGTTATGTAATCAAAGGAACCTTTAAGGAGATTTAAACCATGTAAAACTTGGATTTTTCCACTTGTTTTTTGCTTGAAAAAACATAGCATTGGACAAGATTAGATGTATTTATTTTTCTGTTTTTCTAAGTTAAAATGTTTGAGTTAAATGGAAATTTTTTAGAACAAGTGTTGTTTTAAAAGTGTTAAGTATTAAAGGATTTCTTGTACATTGTTATCTTTTAATCTTCAAGTAAAGTAATAATTTTAAATAAAAAATGATTTACTAAAGTCTTGACTTTATAAACTTAAGTGTTATAAAGTCTTGGATTTTACTTAAGTTAAAGTGTTGATTTGATTAAGGAAAGCTTATTTTATAGTGGTAAGTTTAACTTAACAAATTTTGAGTTAAACTTATGATTTTAATTAAGTTAGCTTACTTTAAATTGGTAAGTTTAACTTATGAAATCTTAATTTAAATTAGTGACTTGGATTAAGTTAGCTTACTTTAAAGTGGTAAGTGTGACTTAGAAAGTCTTAATTAAAATTTTGATCTTAATAAGAATGTCTTACTTGTAAGGATAAGATTTATGAATTGTTCTCATTTCCAGAAGAATTTAGTAGAGTGGAAATGCATGTCTAGGAAGTTCTATCTAAGGAAAGACTTGATATTTAAGCGTGTGTATTACGACCCACCTCTCTCTCCTGGGAACTAATCTGGTGTATATTCACAAACTATGACATGATTCCAGTATAAGAACATCGTTGATTTTATTTGAGTAAGCTCGTATTAATTTCAGTATGAAAAATCTTACTATAAGGTATTGATTTTAGAAAGGATGCCTTACTTGAGAAAAATATAAGTTAAGTTTTTTCATATGTGTGATCATGTAAGAATTTTGTTTATCAAGTATTCTAATTAATGTTTATCTTGCTTGTTGTCGTTATGCTGGTGAAATTTCTGTAGTCGCACAAGATACCATTCACTCTACTGCCGTCGAAGAAGCTTTCTGCATAGAATTATTAAGTGAGAGAGAAAACATTGTGACACTATGGTGTCATAATATGACATCCGGACCTCCTAAACTAGCTAAAAATTTTGGAGTTGTCTTGGTATTAAGAAATACAGTACTTAATCAATTCTCTGTCTATTAGGATTAAGTACATAGGATCTCTTAAATCATATCGTTTAAGTTATGTCTATATATAGAGTAATGTTGTGGTTATCCATGGATGAACATAACTTAAATAATTGTAGCGTGGAATAATCGATTAGCACTTAACTTAATCGATTAGTAATACTCTATAAATCCCCTTATCTGATGGGCATAATTGATTATCAGGATTGGTAATCGATTATCGATGTCATAAGACAAAAAAATTTAGCTACTGTAACTAGGAATAATTGATTAACCTATGGTATAATCAATTATCAGTGTTATAAAATCGTCTGAATGACGAAAAGCTTGTGAATGCGAGTAATACAAGATAAAATATTTTAAAAGGGACTTATGTCCCAAAGATGAAATAAATACCTATCATAAGAGCATAAGTAAAATGTTATCTACCGATAATATGGGATGCTGGTGGTAATGGGATTACTTAGAGCCCTTCTGAAGAGGTCGACGACTACTATGACGTTAAGGGTGAGGCCCAAAAGGTTTATGTTTTCACCATAAAAAGATCGTCTGACCGTAAGTGGCTTGCCTTGGCTATTGACCATAGTGGTGAGGATATTATTCCTCTATCGTGTTAAGACTTAAGATCGGGTCTCACAAGAAGAATTTTCTTTGGACATGTCTTAGGCTGGATCGATCATGTAAATATAAACAAAGATTAAAAGATTTAATCGGCTAACCTCGATTAGTGTGCATTGTAACACCGTGAATTTTCTGTATTGTAACACTTTTATTAATTATTTATTTTAACAACGAATAATTTTAGAAATTAATCTGTATTGAATTAGACTGAACTGTAGTTGATTGTTAGTCTTGTTTTGTGATTTCCTATTTTGTGGTAAAGTTTCGTAATTTTCTGTGACGGAAAATGTTTGAGCTACTGTCGGGCCAAATTTGCCCGAATTTGGCCCAATAACGTGTTGTTGAGTTTCGTACCTCGGAATCGAATTCCAATTGCCCCATTGGCTTCGAAATATTATTTCAAGTCAAGATAGACATCAAGTTTTTCTGGAACGCATTTCTAATTATTTTTCACTCCGAATTCCGTGTTTCGAAGTTCTAACCGTAAACCGAAATCTGGAGATTTTTATTATCCGACCGGGTATTAGCCGGCAATACTCAGGAATGGTTTAATCGAGAATGTGTCATCGAAAAGATCACATCACTTTCATGTAAGAAGCTTGCTTGTTAAACAAGCAAAAGTACTTATCCTCTTTCACAAAATCCCCTAAATCACTCAACAAATCCTCTCACTCCACCACCATTAGACACATCACCTATGCTAGTCTAAATCTACTTACTTTGCATTAAATTTTATGATTTGATGAGGGTGAGGCTCTCCTATAAATACCTCACCCCATTCTCTCATTTTTACACTAAATTTCCTATACAAACTAAGGTAGTCTTTTATTTTCTCTTCTTGTCATACTTCATAGAAAGTTATGATCTTTTATTATGTTGTTCATAAATTAGAGTTTATATTTGTTCTTTAAGTATTTTATGAAGGCATAACAAAATGGGATGATAATAAAATCATATGAACCTTAATGTAGTTTTTGACCTTTGTAAATCTTGAAATTTTTTCATTGTTCTTAGATGGAAAAACTATATCTTTGGACAAGGTTAGATGAGTTATTTGTTGGGAAATATTAGAAATTATTGTTAGT
>NW_017725517.1:0-249 GCF_001865875.1 Lupinus angustifolius
AAAGTCTTACCTTAGGATTTATTTTCATGACTATGAAATTAACACTTACTAACCCTTGAGATTTTCCTAAAATATTAGGAGGTGTTAAGATGTGCATAAAAAATTGTTGTATTTATTTTAGTTGACTTACTTTAAAGTGATAAGAATAACTAAAAGATGTTTAGTGTAAAATATTAAATTAAGAGACATTTTTTTTTCATGACTATGAAAATAACACTTACTAATCCTTGAGGTTTTTTCCTAAAAAAT
>NW_017725518.1:0-17323 GCF_001865875.1 Lupinus angustifolius
TTGATTTAAAAGTATTGATTTTGTTTAAATTGGCTTACTTTAAAAATGCTAAGTCTAGTTTAATGATCTTATTTTAAAAGATTAGTTTTTGTAAAAATGTTTTACTTACAAAAAATAAGATTTGTGAACTATCGGAAAAATGTAATGATGTGGGAATACATGTCTAGAAAGGTTCTGCCTAAGGAAAGACTTGGTATTTTAGGGTGTCTTTACGACCCACCTCTCTTTCCTGAGAACTAGCCTGGTGTATATCCACGGATTACGACATAATTCCGGTATAAGTTTTATTGAAAATCTTACTTTAAAAAGTGTTATTTGATTGTAAGATTTTCAATGACAAATGATAATTCAAGGATATTCAACCTTGAATTGGATGGAAGAAAACAATTAAATTCATTTTAAATATCAAGTTTTATCTTCACGTAAAAAGTTATTTCGTAAGTATAATAATTATCGTCAGTTTACTAATTAACGTTATTTTGGCGTAATGAAGAGTTTGAGAGGAGATCGGATCAAGTAAGCTCACCAGCAAACAGAGAACCTTGCGACCCGACACACTCAGGTGAGGGAAAATACATCGTGACATAGTGGTGTCCGAATATGACACCCGGATCTCCTAAACTATCTCAAAAGTTTGGAGTTATATTTTGTATTAAGAAAACCCATACTTAATCAATTATTTTGCGTGCCTGGATTTTGTACGGATACTTTCTTAAGTTGTATGATTAGGATAACTTAAAATATCAAGTATTATGGTGGCTATCCATGAAGGAACACCACTCGAGAAACTAAAATGCATTGGGATCAAAAACAGTGGAGAGTTTCGACCCGGTAGCCCAAAAGTGCGAGGAAAATGGTCCTGGTAACTACACCACCTCGCCCGGGCGAGCCCGCCTTCCTTGGGTGAGGGAGAAAACATCGTGACACGGTGGTGTCCAAATATGCATTCGGACCACCAAACTCCCTCACAAATTTGGAGTTGCCTTGGGTATTAAGAAAGCTTTTACTTAATCAATTGCCTATTTGTTTGGATTAAGTACAGCAATATTTCTTATACCGATATATGTTATGTTTATATATGCAAATACCATGTTTACTCTTGAATTATAACGCTTGAATGATTACTATGGGAATGATATGTATGTGATAATTGTTAAATTCAAGGTTTAAAAACATGTGATATAAATGAGAAATATTTTCCTTGAGAAAAGTAATTAAAATGATATTCAGGCTCTTCTCGCTTGAGCGAGAAGTGTATAGAGAAAACAAGTGTTTTATCTCGGGGCGAGACAGCTCTCACTTGAGCTAAAATAGGCACCAAGAGAACTGATTGTTTTCTCGCTTAAGCGAGACAGCTCTCGCTTAAGCCACAAATGCCTCAAAAATGGATGTGCCCTCGCTTGAGCAAGACAGCTCTCGCTTGAGCGAGAGGGCTACATACAGACTTGACTTCTTTTTAAGTCGTCTGAACGATAACTCTCATATATACGAGAGCCTAATGGCATGTTTGCCATCAAGAATTTCTAAGGTAAATAACTATATGAAGTTCTTGAAAGTAATAAAAGTAAGGAATTGCTTTGTTAAAGGCGAGAGCCAGAGGGCCCATTTTGCGCGTTTTTGGCACCCGAGCGACCGTATTTCGCCCGGGCATGGACCAGACAGGTATGTTGACCATTTTTTGATGGATTTGTCACTTGAGCGACAGTCCCTCACTTGGGCGAGAACCAGGAAGAGAGTCGAGTCTGTTTTGATGAGTTCGTCGCTTGAGCGATAGTTTCTTGCTTGAGCGAGAGACATACAATATTTTTGACTGTTTCTGATTATTTGATTGCTTAGGCAATAGCCCTAGCTTGGATGTGAAGTGTATTTACACTTGGGAAAGACCATGACTCAGATGATTGAGAGTGGGGCCCAAAATTGACAAACTTATACATGTACCTTTGTTCTTGCACCTATTTAGGGCAAGGTTTCCGACTATGATGTCGTGATTAGGGCGATGCCCAAAAAAAAGGATTACATGATACCACGTAGTGAGATCGTCTGACCGTAAGAGGCTTGGCCATGTGGCTATCCAGGGTGATTCAGCGATGGTTCGTAGTGGTAGGGATGTTATTCCTCTATTTACGTGCTGGCGTAAGATCAGGTCCCACATGAAGCATTCCTTTGGGAGATGTCTTAGGTTGGGCTGATCATATAAAAGAATGATTAAAAGACTTAATCGAATAACCTCGGTTAGTGTGCATACTCATTATGGATAATGAAGTAGTGGAGATGAAATTTACGGGAGACGAACAAGCCCCGAGATGTCGAGAGGGACGACGATGGCGGTGGTTCGTCAGCAAAGTCTTGAGGATGAGTCTAGGTGAGACGAGTCCCTTGTATTCCTGGATGAGGTATTTTGTTGGATCGGACAGTTCTCACAGCGCAAACTAGACGATCTCTGACAACCCCTCTTTGCAATCAGGATCAATGAGAGGGATGCCCAGAAAGTGTTTGATATGATACCGTCCTGAAATGGACAGTTCATCAGAACAGGTCGATCATATATCCCTGCGAGGAATAATTTTGGTGCGTTCAAATCGGCTTGTTATGGGACCTGTACTCTTGGTTATTTCTGAATAGTATATTGGAAGGATATTGGTGAAAGGATGGCTGAAAAAGGCATAACATTCATACATTGAGATTGTGGACTTTGATCCTCATAATCTGAGATTATAACATCATTCATCATTGTGCATTTTTATATGTGATGTATATATTGTGTTTATTATGCGTGTCTGTCTGGATGTGATATTCCGTGTAATTCCATGTCTTCAATGAGTAATATTCATTAGATGTTTTACTCCCTTTTCTTTCTTTTTGTCTTTTATTCGCGTTTTGTTCAGATGGATCATTCTTCCAGGATTCTGAGTTACCGCTTTTCGATGTCCTAGGAGGGGGCATGGAGGATTGAGGGAAACAGTTATACATATGCAGGCCCTTGTAATTTATGATTAGTGTACCTGTGTAGGGTATTTATTTTGTGAGTAGTTTTATTTGGGCGAAGATTAGGATTTTGCCTTGTACTTTGTATCAACATTTTATGATATTCTAATGAAGTATGATTCAAAGTTATATTGAGATATTTTTTATTACCATTAAGTAATGGTTTTTTATTTTCTGCATTTATGTTACTTAAAAGTGATATTCCGAAAATGAAACGAATATAAGGAAATAAATTTTATATGGCATCATTATAATACAAACATACCCATTTTTGAGCAATATTTTTTTGGAGTAATTTTCGGGGCGTTACATGCATACTGTTGAAAGGGTTTTTTTAGAGGTTTTCCCACTCAACAAATTGTCCCCGGCAATGGCGCCAATTTGTTGAAAGATTTTCTTTGAGGGATTTTTTCTCCCCTCAACAAATTGTCCCCGGCAGCGTCGCCAATTTGTTGAGAGCGGAGTTTCCTCTTCGGTATGTTTCCTTTTTATTTGATTAAATAAGTGAACTTGGTTTTATTCTTTGTTCTCCATCTTGACTTTGTTGAAATAAATTCCAACGCCGGTATACTGGTTTCAAGAATATTTCATTTACAACTTACTTCTAATAATCATGTGAATAAGTTATTCCTTCTTCGCTCCATCTCGGCTTTGTTGGAATAAATTCTAACGCCGGTACAATGGTATCGAAGCAATCCCCTATAACATAATTATTAAGTACCTTTGAATACCATCTCGATTTTGTAGAATAAATTCCAACACCGGTTTAGTGGTATTATAATGTACAAAAGTGATGAATAGTTAGTTGTTAGAAACAAATAAATAAATAAAGAACAAAAGAATAATAAAGTTAAGTGACCTTTATTTATTTACTCCCTTCTGGTTTCCTTTTATTAACAAACCAAACTTTTTCCTTAAGGAAGGTTCATATTAAAGAATAAATAAATTGTAAATAACAATAGATAAAAGTTAGTAAGTTCGCTTCATCACTTTTGTATATTAAAAGGTGTTTTAACAAATAAATTTATTGATAACACTATACTATTTTAAAATTTACACCTCTTTCAAGATTCAATTGTAGTATAGCATAGGGTTATGTCGAACCACAAGGAATTGTCTAATAGAATGAATCATATCAATATGTCAATGCACAAATAATGAGTGAACATATTTTGGTTGTTTTTTATTTGATTTGATATGCACATAAACACTTAACAAGAAACATAAACTAAGTATTAAAAAATTATCGATGAGACAAGATCATTTTGAATGATGAAAGTATTTCTCAACTTCTTATGTATTTGAACTACTTAGACAAGTTCTTATGTTTTACTTTGATTAACTCCAAACACCAAGGTCTAAAATCCTCCTTTTAGTGTATGTCCTAAAATGATAGAAGGAGGATCACTTATATTCACTACTAAATAATACTAAGTCCACAAAGAGACTAGGTTGTCACACCCTAACCTTGGCTACTCTAATATTGAAGTAGTAATGAATATAAGATATTAATAAAAGCATGCTTAACTTTGCAAATAAACTAAGTAGTACAACTACTTCTTAGTTTATTCGTTAAGTGTTTGAGACAAGTAACTTTCATGACTTGAAATCGGTTTTTAGGTGATCAATCTAAAAAGAGCATTAAGAACTTCTCAAACAAATAAAATTAACCAAAGCACCAACTTGAATGATTAAAATTCAAATTTAGAATAAAAGAAGAAGAAGAAATTCAACATTCAAATGAAATTGTTAGGAACATGAACCATCCATCCAAGGATTTGGATGCTTTAAGTTCCAAATGAGATTACAAAATGAATTTTTGCATCTCATTTTCCTTCTCCTTTATGCTCTTGAATTATAAACTAAAAACAATAAAACTTACTTAAAAACTACTTAAAATGAAAGGAAAATATATTCTAGGAAGAATTTAGAAAGAATGTACAATTCAGAATGTATGTACAATGTTTTTCAAATGAGAATTGCATGCCTTTATATAGGCCAAGGTGTTGGGCGCTAAGCTTCTTGTTTGTACCGCTCAGAAGCTGACCAAACCCTTCAACATGGGTTTGGTTTCTTGGGCAAGTAGCTTGGTCACCTCCTTAAGCTTGACTCGCAAAGGCTAGTTGTGGTTTTTTGGGTGCACACCGCTAAGCACACATGTGGCACCGCTAAGCTGCTTGTTGAAAAGCTTTGATCGTGTTGACTGAGACGTGGCTTGGTGCTTGCTGACCTAGTCAGGTGTCTGGTTCACCACTAAGCACACATGTGTCATCGCTAAGCTCTTGATTGAGCAGCTTGGGCATGTGTCAGGCTTGTGTCTAACCGTGCCAAGCTTCAGTTCTAACCGTGTCAGGTTTTGTCTGGTGCTAGGCTGAGCGGTCAAGCAGGTCCGCTCGGCTACTTGTTTGAGCAGCTTGGTCTGTGCCAGGTTGGTGTCCAAGTCAGGCTGGTGTCCAGGTCAACTCAGCGTGACTTGGTCCATGCTCAGCTACCTGCTTGAGCACCTTGAGTTTGACTTCTTTTTCATCTTCGACCATGAGTCTTTATTCTCTTTTCTTTTTCTTTCTAAATCCTACAAAACACATAAAAAATAAATACAAACACAAATATACAAGATTGTGATATTTTATCCAAAAAGTATTGTTTTAAGTTGGTTTTTCTCAATTATGCTTAAGATAAGTGCCATAAAAGTGTATGAATTTTAGGTATGTTAGGCACTTATCACATATTCATTATGAACAATGAAGTAGTGGAGATGAAAGTTACAAGAGACGAATGAGCCCCGAGATGTTGAGAGGGACGATGATGGCGGTGATGCATCAGCAAAGCCTTGAGGGAAAGTCTAGGTGAGACGAGTCCCCTATATTCCTAGATGAGGTATTCAGTTGGATCGAACAGTCCCCACAGTGCAAACCAGACAATCTCTGAAAACCCCTTTTTGCAATCAGGATTGATGAAAGGGATGCCTAGGAAGTGTTTGATACGACACCGTCCTAAAATGAACGGTTCCTATGGAACAAATCAATCACATATCCTTTCAAGGAATGAATTGGTGCGTTCAAATCGGCTTATTATGGGACTTGTGCTCTCGATTATTAGCGTAATGATGGATGAACCAAGCATTGCATTTATATATTGTACTTGTGGATATTGATCCTCATATCCTAAGTACAAACATCATTCATTAGTGGCACTTATGTATGTGATAACATGTTATGTATGTTATTTATTTTTATCTCTTGGTGTGATATTCTGTGTAATTCCACGATATCAATGAAGAGTATTCATTACATGATTTACTTCCTCTCTTTCTTTCTAGTGTACTTGTATATATCATTATTCAGATGGACGGATAAGCAATGATTCAGACTTACCGATTCATGATGTCCCAAGAGGTGACTTAGAGAGTTGATAGGGCGAGGATTAGAATTCGGTGTTCCTACTTTGACACTGTGGAGGAGATGGAGGTTGACGACGACGTCGACTGTGTGAAGTTAATCTGCATAGAGGACTCTACAGAGGTAGTAGACCTCTCATCGAACTCACAACCTGAGGAGGATCCGAGCAAGGGCTCTAGTACCCCAGCTAGTCTTGGAGGTAGCTGCTAGGAACTGCTTCTCTTTTTATTTTTGGAATAGGGATACTTATGTAAGATACTTTTGTAATGTTGACGCCCTCAGCTTATTTTTACTTCACAGTTTTCAATTTACTTTACAGATTTCGCCTTGTATTTTGTAACCACATTGTACTGGACCAAGCAACACCTTGTTGTGTGTGTTGTGGGGTCAAGTCTTTTATAATGAAAAACATTCAGAAAAGTGTTGTACCATTTTCAATTGCAATTAGGTATTAGTTATTTACTATCCGTAATTTATAAAAATGTGATATATTGAAAAAGGAATGGATATAAGGAAAACCATTTGTCATTTATATATTATATAAAAAAGAAAGTAAAATTACACATTTTTCTAAGAGATTAATTACATTATTTATGAAGTGATTTTCGGGGCGTTACAAAATGTAATAATATTTCGGCGTATGAGTCGTACAACGTTTTCTTATCTTTTAAGAACATTCTAGCGTTTGATTCTAACAATGTGATAAAATTTATGTGTCTGAGTTTTACAATGATTTTTTCAAAGAACTCTCTAGTGTCTGAGTCTAGCAACATTATAACATTTAAGCGTCTGAGTCCGACAATGTTTTTTGTAAGAACATTCTAGTGTCTAAGTCTAGCAACATCATAACATTTTGCCATCTGAGTGTGACGTTGATTTTCTTTTAAGAACGTTCTAGCGTCCGAGTACGATAATATTTTTCTTTTAAGAACTTCTAGCATTCGAGTTTAGAAACGTCATAACATTTTGGCATTTGAGTCCGACAATGTTTTCTCTTTAAGAACATTCTAGTGTCTCAGTCTAGAAACATCATAATATTTCAATGTCTGAGTCCGAAAATATTTTTTCTTTTAAAAATATTCTAGCATCTAGGGCTAGCAACGTCATAATATTTCAGTGTCTGAGTCCGACAATATTTTTTCTTTAAATGCTCTAGCATCCGAATATAGCAACATCATAACATTTCGATGTCCTAGTCCGACAATATTTTTTCGTTTAATATAAATTTGATTTACCACCTTTGAAGGTGGGATTATGGAAGAATGATGATTGTTTTGTATATATGATTTGTACTTAAGTTTACTTGAAAATCAGAGTTAATTTATCCAATATGCGGAAACACAAAACACTGATTTCCAATATGAGACTTACATCTTACCTTAATTCCAATGTTTATTACTACACAGACTTTTTCCTCACAACTTTCTTTTATTTTTTACCCACACAACTTTAACTTTCAATTTATGGGAGCATTAGCACAATGTTTCATTTTCATTATGGAAAAGAGGTTTATATCTTATTGAAAGAGCTTTTGCTTAAAAATTTCAAGTGCTTAAAAAGGAAAATTCTTAATTTTGTTTTATTCTTAGAAATAAGTTATTCCATTTTTTGAGATCATATTTTTACAGATATCATAATTAGGAACTCATTTCATGAGAACTAGTTGACGACTGTTTTGTCCATGAGTGTTCTAAGATATAGTTTATGGCACCCTATTGGGTGTAAGTGAAATTAGTGCATACTAATAGGTTCAAGTGGTACATGTTTGATTCCCCTTAAGCAAGAACCCGGGTTCGAGTCTTGTGGATGGAAAAAATGCCCGTTGGAGAGTTAGCCCCACTTACCTGTGGATGTGCCCGGCTCGGACAGGATTGCCTCCAGTGCGAGGATACCTGTGAGAAACCAAAAAAAAAATACTAATAGGTATAATAAAATAAGATCTCCTGATTAAATTATTAAAAGGAGTTAAGGTTGAATATTCCTCTACCCATAAATTACATTTTTTGATTTTGTAGATTCGTTATGTTTTTAGTGTGTAATTACTATTATTTACAGATAGATTTCAACACGTTTTAAAAATAAAAAATGCAAATTATAATTTACATTATCAATTCATATTTCATAACATTAACATATCATAAATAATAAAATTCAAATTTGAAAATAATAAAAAATTTAAATTGAGTAATTTTGGGTTATAAAACATCAAAAAATACATTTTTTTCTCTAAACACAGTCCAATAAATTTTGTAAAGTCAAAAAAAAAATTAATGCCCAAAAGTGAGTTCAATATAACTATTTGACCTTTTAAAATAGTTGTAGCCGAAACCTCTCTTTGGATAGAAAATTATGTGATGATTCTATAAAATCTTAAAATTATCACATTATTTATAAATAGGTAAAAATGAATCATTTGACTTTTATAAAATCACAATTGAGATATTTTGAGTGCATTTTTATTTTATAATTAAATAGAAAACGAAAATTACAAGGATTTTGTCACATGATTAATTTTAGATTTTGGAATCCTTCTATAATTAGCACCTCTTTTATTTTTATGGTGTGAGAATACGAAAGTTGAGGTGTAAAATGTTTTGAAATTGATTTTCTCCTACTAATGAGCCAACTAAGTGCTCAATTAAGTCCTTTTTATTATTTTTATTGTTAAGAGATATTTGGCATTGAAACTTGTAATAATTTAGAAAAATTATTTTTGGATTTTTTGGATAGACAAAATTGGGTGTTCACACTATTATATATACACCATTAATTACAATTCCATTTTAACCAATTATTTCTCTATAAAATTATAATTTGGCATATGAATTTATATAGTGTTCTTATAGTCAAATTAGATCAAATTTTAGATCATATAGAAATTTCTTAAAAAATGAAGAAAAATAGAATGGAATGCCATAACAATTTTCTATTATAAATAACTCAATTGTGATTAAGTAAATTTAAAAAAAGTAGATACGGCGTCTGCAATTTTTTATCTTGGTTTCATGTTAGTGTTTGTCATGACTTGTTCTTCTCATCGCATTTCTATAGGTATATATGTTTTGACCACTTGAAAATTTACATACTAATTGCACCCAACAACTAAGAATATATTATTGCCTAAAATTACCTCCATTAATCTATTTTTTGTTTTTTTATGATTAAGTATTCAAAATAATATCAATATTGGTTAATATAATGTACATGTTTTTCATTTTATTTCATAGGGGTATGAAAGAGTTTTAGCAATAGTAGAACATGCAGGAGACCTCCACCACGAATCTAATCTACTCACCATTACCATGATCCAACCAGTGCTCCAGATCTTTCAGGTAGTAACGTTGTTTTTATTATTTTAGAAAATGTAGGAAAAAAATAATGGAATAAAAGAGAAAGTAATGACCTTGCTCGTCTTCATAAAAATTGGAGAAGATTTTAGAAAATTTACTGCAAAATACCAGTGAAAATAAAAAAAACAAAAGGCTCTAATTATTTATGTTTTCAATTAATTATCCTATATTACTTCTTCTTTTTTCATTCTAGCTTAATTACACAATTGTGTAAATAAAAGTATCATATGAATCCTTGAATGTTGTATAAGGTTAAATCACAAAATTTTAATCTAGTAAATAATCATGACCAACTCCTATTTTGACAATCATGCATGCAAGACAAAATAATCATTTTTATTAATATGGAGTTGGTTGAGTTTGGCTAACCACATATAGATAAGATCAAATGTAACTAATACTTCTTGAGATAATAGAAAATATGGTTGGAAAAAAAATCGTGTATGATTGGTACCAAACTTCTAATGAATATTTTTCTTTTTAAAATTAGAAACATAAAAAAAACTTATAATTCTTATTCTCATCTTCTTATTTGTTTAATGTACATTTTTTCCAAACAGGGAAGTGGCTTAGGCTCCTAGTAGAAATCGATTATGAAAATTCACATCCGCATCCCCCACATACGGATCTACAACCTTCGGTCGTTGCAGCAAAAAAACACCTTCCAAAGAAGACTGAAGTTTAAACAACTTCTGAAAATAAAATTGATTGCCATGTTGTTGGTTGGACTAAAATTTCTTATCATATAAAATTAACCAATAAAATTTTCTTATAACACTTTTATCTAGTAAACGAAAGATTAAAATAATAATTAAGGAATTTACATAAGTTTTCTTGAAAACCAAAGTTAATGTATCCAATACTCAAAAACACAAAACAATGATCATTATTGAACCATTAATTACCTATTAAATCATTTTAGCAACTCTTTTATTTTTATGGTATGCGGAAATGAAAGTTGAGGAGTAAAATATTTTGAAATTGAATTTCACCTAATGAGACTATTAAGTGCTCAATTAAAGCCTTTTTATTATTTTTATTTTTAAGAGATATATTGCATTGAAACTTGTAATAATAATTTTTGAAAATTTATTTTTGGATTTTTTACGCCAGATGAAATTGGGTTTTCACAATTGTATATTCACTCCATTTTTACCAATTCTTTCTCAATAAAATTGTAATTTCGAATGTGAATGAATATAGTATTATTATAGTCAAATTTTATTGATTTTGCAATTTCTAAAAATATGAAGAGAAATAGAATGGAAAGCCATACTAATTTTCTGTTATAAATAACTCAATTCTATGTAGTAAATTTCAAAAAAGTAGATATAGCTTCTGCAACTTTGTATCTTTGTTTCATCTTAGTTTTTAGCCTGACTTGTTTTTCTCATCACACTTCTATATGTATACATGTTTTGACCACTTGAAATTTTACATTTTATTGCACTCAATAATTGAGAATAGATTATTGCCTAAAATTACCACCATAAATCTGTTTTTTGTTTTTTGTGATTAATTAAGTATTCAAAATAATATCAATATTAATTAACATAATGTACATGTTTTTCATTTTATTCCTAGGAGGGTATGAAAGAGTTTTTTCAATTAGCAATAGAAAGGAAACCTCCACCACGAATCTAATCCATTCCTCATTAACCATGATCCAACCAGTACTCCAAATCTTTCAGATAGTCACGCTATTTTTATTATTTTAGCAAATGTAGGAACAAATAGTGGAATAGAGGATAAAGTAAAGACATTGCTCGACTTAATAAAAATGGGAGAGGATTTTAGAAAATTTACCTCAAAATAACACTAAAAAGGAAAAAAAACAAAGGCTCTAAATTATTTATATTTTCCATTAATTATGATAAATTACTTCTTTTTCCATTCTAGCTTAAGTACACATTTGTGTAAATAAAAGTATCCAACGAATCCTTGAATGTTGTATCACGTTAAATCACAAAATTTAATCTAGTAAATAATCATGACCAACTCCTATTTTGACAATCATGCTTACAAGATAAAATAATCATTTTTATTAATATGGAGTTAGTCGGGCTTAGATCAGCACGTATAGATAAGATCAAATGTTATATATCGTTCACCTAAAGTAATACTTCTTCTTCAGATAATAGAATATATAGTTGACAAAAAAATACTCGTGTATGATTCGTACAGAATTCTAATGAATATTTTTCTTTTTAAGATTAGAAACATAAAAAAAACTAATATTTCTTATTATCGTCTTCTTATTTGTTTAATGTACCTTTTTTTTCCAAATGCGGAAATCATTGTGGCTCTTAGCAGAAATTGATTACGAAAATCCACATTCGCATCCACCACCTACGAATCTACAACCCCTAGCCGCTGCGAGCAAAAACCCACTTCCCAAAGAACACTAAGTTTCAACATTTTGTTTTAAGACTCAAAGAATTCGATAGTGATGCGAGAGGCTAAATTATGGCATGTCATAATTACATTACATTTTGTGAAAATAAAAATGATGATCATGTTGTTGGTCGGACTAAAATTTCTTATCATATGAAATTAACTAATAAAATTTTATTGTAACACTTTTATTTAGTAACCCAAAGATTAAAATAATAATTAAGGAATTTACATAAGTTTACTTGAAAACCAGAGTTAATTTATCCAAGACGCTGAAAAACAAAACACTGATTTCCAATCTAAGATTTATATCTTATCTTAATTCCAAAGTTTCTTACTACCATGAGTTTTTCCACATATGTTTCCTTTATTTTTGTCCCACCCGATTTTAATTTTCAATTTAGGGGAGCGTTAGCATAATGGTTAATTTACAGTATGGAAAAGAGGTCCATATCTTATTGAAAATTCTTTTGCTTATGATTGAAAAAACTCAAGTGCTTCAAAAGGAAAATTCTTAATTTTTTTTTTCTTTGAAATAAGTTTTTCCTGTGTTTTAGATCATATTTTTACGGATAACATAATTAGGAACTCATTTCATGAAAACTAGTTGATGATTGTTTTATTGATGAGTGAGAAAAGATATAATTTATATACTGAATTTTCAATGGCACCCTATTCTCACAATGATAAAAATGTTTAACTCTTACTTGATACTAATTTCAATTCTGTAGATTGATTATTGAGTGTAAGTGAAATTAGTACATACTTATAGGTAAAATAAAATTGGATCTCTTTATTAAATTATTGAAGAGAATATTCCCTTACTTATAAATTATATTTTTTGAATTTTTAGATTTGTTATGTTTTTTAGTGTGTGATTTCTCATATTTAAAGAGAAACTTCAACACGTTTTAAAAATAAAAAAGACATCTCATAAATCACATAATCAATTCATATTCCAGAATATTATCATATCATTAATAATAAATTTCAAATTTGAAAATAATAACAAAATTCAAATATTTGAATTGAGTACTTTTTTGGGTTACAAGACGCAATCGAAATTCTATTCGGAGCTACAGAACTCAAAATCACGCTATTTGTAATGCTGTGTTTTTCCGAGAACATTTAATCAGTAATATTTTAGGCTAAACTGTAGTTGAGTTTTAGTCTTTTATTATAATATTCTTGCTTGCCCTATTTTTTCAAGATTTTTGGAGAATAAAAGTTTATGAGACTATTTCGGGTCGTTTTATCGAGTTTTTGCCTAGTTTTTTAGTTCCATAACTTGGGATCAAATTTAGATTTCGTCGTTGGCTTCGAAATATTATTTCTAGTCAAACTAGACACCAAGTTTGTCTGTAACTCATCTGTAGGTATTTTTCACCACGGAATTCAAGTTTCAATGTTTTGGGCCAAAAACCTAAATTAGTAGATCGTATATTTCCGGATGAAGTTACCCGGTAATACTCAGGCATGAATTCAATTGCGAAATCACATTGCATCAATCAAGTCAGAGTATTAATCACATCATGGGTCAATGACTTGTCAAACAAGCAAACTCAAAGCTTCCATAATCCTCTAAAGCACTCACCAAATCTTCTCACTCCACCACCATTAGACACATTACCTAAGCTAGCCTAAAGCTAGATTGCCTCTCACTAATTTTCAGATATGAGAGAGGGTGAGGCTCTCCTATAAATACCTCACCCCATCCTCTCATTTTTACACTAATTCTCCTAAACAAAGTTAAGGTATTCTTTCTCTTTTTCTCTTCTCCATTTTTCTCCACATACACCATGAGAAAATCATGATCTCTTAGTATGATATTCATGGAGTTGAGTTTATGTTTGTTTTCTTTAAATATTTTGTAAGTCATTACTAAAGGGGATGATAATGAAATCATATTAAACTTTGTGTAGTTTTTGACTTATGTAAAACTGAAAATTTCTTCCTTGTTCTTAGACTGAAAAACTATATCTTTGGACAAGGTTAGATGAGTTCATTTGCTTTAGAAATATTGGAAATTATTATTAGTATTTGTATGTGTTTAAAGGTGATGATTTGAACATCAAGGGAACCTTTATCGTGTTTAAGAAAAGTTTATGTCTATTGTTGAAAGTTGAAAATGTTTGAGTTTTTTTTTTTAAAAATTTCATTTTTAAAAGGTATTATTTGTAAAAGGTTGTTTAGCATATGTTATTCTTTGATTTCCAAGTTAAAGTAATGATTTCGGATAAAAGATGATTTATTAAAATCTTGACTTCATAAACTTAAAGTGTTATGAAGTTTTGGATAGTAAAGTAGTAAAAATGTTAACTTATGATTTATAGTTCATGACTATGAAATCAACACCTATTAACCCTTGAGGTTATCCTAAAATTTGGAGGTGTTGAGATGATCATGAAATTAGTTATTACCGAAAAATGTAATGAAGTGAAAATACATGTCTAGAAAAGTTATGTCTAAAGAAAGACTTGATATTTAAGTGTGTCTTTACAACCCACCTCTCTTTCCTGGGAACTAACCTGGTGTATATCCATAGATTATGACATAATTATGTTATAAGTTTTGTTAATACTTTACTTTAGAAAGTGACGTTGTGTTGTAAGACGTTCAATGATAAATGATGATTCAAGAAATACCTAACCTTGAATCAATGGATGAAAGCGATCAAGTGCATTTTAGATCGGAATTTTTTTCACGTAAAATGTTATTTCGTAAGAATAATAATTATCACAGTGACCTAATTAGCGTTATTTTCATTTTGGCGTGATGATGAGTTCGAGAAGAGACCCGACGAGTTAAGCTCACCTAGAATCGAGGAAACAATCTGCACGACACACTCAGGTGAGGGAGAAAACATCTTGACACAGTGGTGTCCAAATATGCTTCAGGGCCTCAAAACTCCCTCAGAAGTTTGGAATTGTCTTGGGTATTAAGAAAGCTTCTACTTGATCAATTGTTTGTTTTGTTTGGATTAAGTGCAACAATATTTGTTATGTCGAATTATGTTAGATTATGTATAAAGATGCCATGATTATTCCTGTTTAATATTCCTCGAATAACTGTTCTAAGAATTATATGTTTGAGATAATTGATAAATTCAAAGCTTAAAAACATGTGTTATAAATGAGAAAACTTTTCATTGAGAAAAGAAATTTAACTAAGTTTTTGGATTTTCTCGCTTGAGCGAGAAGTGTCTAGAGAAAACGGGTATTCTCGCTTGGGTGAGACAGCTCTCACCTGAGCTGAAATATGCACAAAGAAAACTGGTTGTTTTCTAGTTTAAGCGAGACAGCTCTCGCTTGAGCCACAGGTGCCTTATAAAAATGGTGATTCCCTCGCTTGAGCTAGAGGGATCCATACAGACAAGACTTCTTAAGACGTCTGAACGATAACTCTCATATGTGCGAGAGTCTAATGGAATTTTTGCCATCAAGAATTCATTCACTTCCAATCCTATTCAATAAAACCTAAAACACCTTTATTGGAGATAATGTTTTTTCAATAAGTAAATGTTGTAAAGATGAATGATTATATGAAACTCTTGGAAACGATACAAATAAGAGTTGCCATATCTAAAGTTATGTATGTAAAGAATTGCATGGTTAAGGATGAGACCTGCAAGTGTTATATTATGCCCACACAGCGAGATCGTTTGACCATAAGAGGCTTGGCCTGAGAGCCGTCTAGGGTGATTCAGCGATGGTTCGTAGTGGTGCTGAGAAGTATTATATGCCCATGCAACAAGATTGTCTAACCGTAAGAGGCTTGGTCCCGGGTGATTCAGCGATGGTTCGTAGTGGTGGTGATACTTATTCTCTTTGGTTTAAATGTTAAGATCAGGTCCTACTAGAAGCATTCCCGATGGGGGATGTCCTAGGATAGGCCGATCGTTATAAAAGATGGATTAAAAAATTTATTTTGCTAACTTCAGTTAGTGTGCATATTCATTGGAATAATGAAGTAGTGGAGAAGAAATTTACGATAGACAAATGAGCCCCGAGATGTTGAGAGGTGTGGTGATGGCGGTGATTCGACAACAAAGTCTTGAGGGAGAGTCTAGGTGAGATGAGTCCCGTGTATTCCTGGATGAGGTATTCTGTTGGATCGGATAGTGCTCACAGTGCAAAATAGACGATCTCTGACAACCCCTCTTTGCAATCAGAATCTATGAGAGGGATGCCCAGAAAGTGTTTGATACGACATCGTTCTGAAATGGAAAGTTTTGTTGGAACAAATCGATCACATATATATCCTTGCGAGGAATAATTTTTGGTGCAATCAAATCGGCTTGTTATGGGACCTGCACTCTCGGTTATTTCCGAATAGTTATTGGGAGGAAAATGGTATAAGGATGGTGGACATATGCATTGAATGCATACATGGTATTTGTCGATATTAATTCTAAAATCATAAGTTTTATACTTCATTCATCATTAATACATACGTGTATGATCATATGATATATTTGTACTTGTTCTTTGTCTTGGGATGATATTATGTATAATTTCACGACGTTAATGATAAGTTTTTCATTAGATGTTTTACTCCCTCTTTTTCTTTTTTTTGTACTCGTATACATCCATGTTTAGATGGAAAGATCGACATTGATCAGGGGATACCGCTTTACCATGTACCAGGAGGGGTCATGGAGCGTTGAAGGAAACAAATACACCTAAACTGGTTCATGCGACCTGTAATTGGATCTCGTATGTGATGGTTTTGTGATGCATCTCCCTTCACATTACGCAGTTCGGCAAGCATCATTCACTCTACCATAGCGAAGGTCCATACCTGCCAGTTCATCCGCACCAGCTGAGGCACGAGGCAGATCGGAGGTTGTCAGGACCTGGCCCTGTTGAAAGGTATTTTTGAGGAGGTTAGTTTTCACCTCTCAACAAATCGTCCTTGCAGTAGTGCCAATTTGTTGAAAGCGGAATTCCTCTTCTTTGGTGTGTTTCCTTTTTATTTGATTAAGTAAGTGAACTTGGTTTTATTCTTTGTTCGCCATCTCGGCTTTGTTGAAATAAATTTCAATGCTGGTATATTGGTTTCAAGAATATTCCAGTTACAACTTACTTCTAATAATCATGTGAATAAGTTATTCCTTCTTTTCCCCATCTCGGCTTTGTTAGAATAAATTCTAACGCCGGTACAATGGTATCGAAGCAATCCCCTATTACATAACTA
>NW_017725519.1:0-4384 GCF_001865875.1 Lupinus angustifolius
GTTGGTTTTTTATTTGAAATGCATATAAACAATTAACAATAAACATAAACTAAATATTAACAAATTCTTGAGGTCACAAGTTCTTAGACAAGTTCTTATGTTTTATTTTGATTAACTCCAAACACCACAGTCTAAAATCCTCCTTTTAGTGTATGTCCTAAAATGGTAGAATGATGATCAATTATATTTATTACTAAATAATATTACGTCCACAAAGAGACTAGGTTGTCACACCCTAATCTTGGCTACTCTAATATTGAAGTAGTAATGAATGTAAGATATTAAGAAAAGTATGCTTAACTTGGCAAATAAACTAAGTAGTACAACTACTTCTTAGTTTATTTGTTAAGTGTTTGAGACAAGTAATTTTTATGACTTGAAATTATTTTTTAGGTGATCAATCTAAAAAGAGCATTAAGAACTTCTCAAACAAATAAAATTAACCAAAGCACCAACTTGAATGATTAAAATTCAAATTTAGAATAAAAGAAGAAGAAGAAATACATAATCAACTTTCAAATGAAATTGTTAGGAGCATGAGCCATCCATCCAAGGATTGGATGCTTTGAGTTCCAAATGAGATTACAAAATTGATTTTTATATCTCATTTGCCTTCTCCTTTCTCCTCTTGAATTATAAACTAAATACAAAACTTACTTAAAAAGACCTTCTAAGAACTAAGAACAAGAAGAGAGAATTGTGTTTCCAGGAAGAAGGCAAGAAGATATGATATGAAGTGTGTTGAAGTCCTTTTGTTCGAATGGAATGCCTCATATTTATAGAATTTTTCATGGAGCCGCTGAGTTGCTTGTTTGCACCGCTCAGCAGCTGACCAAACCCTTCGGTATGGGTTTGGTCACTTGGTCAAGGAGCTTTGTCACCTCCTTAAGCTGACTCATCAAAGCTAGTTGTGAGCTATGGGACCAGCTATGGTGAGCTACTCTGAAAAGCCTATGGTGGGCTACTTGAAGTAAGGTCATGCATGACATAATGGTTGCTTGATGGCTAAGTCAAGTCTGGGTGCACACCGCTAAGCACACCTGTGGCACCGCTAAGCTGCTTGTTGAGCAGCTTTGACCGTGCTGACTGAGACGTGGCTTGGTGCTTGCTGACATGGGCAGGTGTCTGGTTCACCGCTGAGCATACATGTGGCATCGCTGAGCTGCTGCTTGAGCAGCTTGGGCGTGTGCCATGTTTGTTTCTGACCGTGCCAAGCTTGAGTTCTGACCGTGTCAGGTTTTGTCTGGTGCTAGGCTGAGCGGTCAAGCAGGTTCGCTCAGCTGCTTGCTTGAGCAGCTTGGTCTGTGCCAGGTTGGTGTCCAGGTCTGGCTGGTGTCCAAGTCAGCTCTTTGCTTGGTCCATGCTCAGTTGCCTGCTTGAGCACCTTGAGTTTGACTTCTTTTTCTCTTGGACCATGAGTCATTGTTCTCTTTTCGTTTTCTTTCTAAATCCTACAAAACACATAAAAAAGAAATACAAACACAAATATACAAGATTATGTTATTTTATCCAAAAAGTATTGTTTTAAGTTGTTTTTTCTCAATTATGCTTAAGATAAGTGCCATAAAAGTGTATGAAATTTAGGTATGTTTGGCACTTATCAAACTCCCCCAAACTTAAAACTTTGTTTGTCCTCAAACAAAAGGTGAAGCTTATCCGAATTCACATTTGGCTAATGTTTAAAGATGATCAACATGATTTCAAATGTTCATAAGCATGTCAAAAATTGATTTCAATGAGATTTTTCATGATTTGTGAATTTTGACACATAATGCTTCAAACAAGGAGTGAATGCTTTTGTTTATAAAAAATGTGTAACAATTTACCTAAGCAAATATTTTTCTAACCAAAAAGTGTTTTTTGCACACAAGTTCAAAATTGGAACTTTTAAGGGGTAAACGTTTCACTCAATTTTTCAATTATTTGTTTGTAGTAATTTCAACTTGTTCTTTGTCTCACATATTCTCTTAAATTGCATAAATAATCAAAGATCACTAAGGTCTTTATTTTGGTTGTAATGAGGCTTGGATTGGATAATGGTTTTTCTAGATTTTCAATGCTAAGTTAAAAAGAGAGCATTTTTGAACTTTTTCTCAATGAAGCTCTTCACTCTTCTTTTCTCCATTATTTTTCCCAACCTCTTTAACTTTTGAACATTGGCTTCTATTTTTCTCAATCTCTTTTTGTTTTATTGTTCATTTGTAAAGAGATTCAGTTTTTCTCTCATTCTTTTTAAGAAGCAAAGTCCACCAATTTTTTCCCCCAACTTAATTCTTTCAAACTATTCTTTAAAATTTAATGCTCTCTTAGAAGATTTTTGAAATTCGATTTCATGGGATAGTTTGAAAAATTATTTCACTTGTTTGGCTCAAAGGTGCTTATGAAAGGATGATCCTAATTGGGTTTGGACTTTTTGGCCTTTGGTTCAACTAATGAAAGAACATGCCTTGATCATTTCTTATCATTTTATGCAATTAAGACATTTAAAGACTCAAACAAGTTTAATTAGACAAATCAAATGTTGATTCTCACGTGTGTTTGGCTCACTCCCACACTTGGTTTGGTTTTACACTTTTTTTATTTAAAATATGTTTTCAAAGATCTTGTTACACAAAATTGAATTTTTCAATTTGCAAAAATTTCAAGTTATGACATTATATGATGTTTTCACACAAGTTTAGCATATATCTCATTTTGCTCACTCAAAGCTTAATTCAAAGTATGCTTAGCATTTCCTAATCATGTGGTCATGTTTCAAGAATTTTGTTTAGCCATTTTGATTTTGGTTTTGAATTTTTTTGAGTTTTTGAACAAACAAATTTACTTTTTACATATTTACACAATCTAAACAAGCAATTTTTAAATTACATCAAGTTCCTGTCCCCCCTTTTTAAATTACATCAAGCAATATTGAAAAAACAAATTTTTTTTTGGACTTACTTGATTTGATTTAAAAATTGCTTTGTTTTCTAAAATAAATGCTAACAAAAGACAATGATAAAGGAAGTAAATATTTACCAAATACTGGGTTGCCTTCCAGTTAGCGCTCTTTTAACGTCATTAGCTTGACGTTATCTGGACGAGATTATTTGATTGCTCATTTATAATGGAGCCTGACTCATCACCCAAATAAGGTTTTAATCTATGTCCATTTAACACCCAATTTGCTTTTGTCTTGGGATCTTTCAACTCAATTGCTCCATAATTTTTTAC
The DNA here is from genome assembly GCF_001865875.1 of Lupinus angustifolius. Lineage (NCBI taxonomy): Eukaryota > Viridiplantae > Streptophyta > Magnoliopsida > Fabales > Fabaceae > Lupinus > Lupinus angustifolius. The sequence goes on from NW_017725519.1 coordinate 3,214, forward strand.
TTCATTGACGACAAATGGTCTTTTCCATGTGGTTCTGAATTTTCCTGGAAGTATTTTGAGTCTTGAGTTGAATAGAAGTACTTTTTGTCCTTGATAAAAAAATTTCTTTCTGATTCTGGAATCATGGTACTTCTTTGTTTTTTCCTTATATAGTCTTGAAGATTCATATGCTTGGAACAACATTTCTTCCAATTGATGTAATTGATCCTATCTTTTAATATCTGCATCCTTCAAATCAAAGTTTAGAAATTTGAGAGCCCAATAGGCCTTATGCTCCAATTCAACTGGTATATGACAAGCTTTGCCATAAACAAGTTGATATGGAGTTTTGCCTATTGGTGATTTAAATGCAGTTTTATAGGCCCAGAGAGTATTATCTAGTTTTTGTGACCAGTCTTTTCTTGAAGTAGAGATTGTTTTTTCCAAAATTCTTTTTAACTCTCTGTTTGGTACCTCCACTTGACCGTTTGTTTGTGGGTGATAAGGTGATACTACCTTGTGTTTAACATTATAAAGTTCGAAGGTTCTTTTTAATTGGGAATTTATGAAATGAGATCCCCCATCACTTATCAATACTCTTGGTGTGCCGAAACGAGTAAAAATATTCTTTTTCAAAAATTTTATCACAGTTTTCGCATCGGCTTTGGGTGTTGCCAATGCTTCCACCCATCTGGAAACATAGTCAACAACCACCAAGATATATTCATTTGAAAATGATGATGGGAAAGGTCCCATAAAGTCAATGCCCCAACAATAAAAAAAATTCTATTTCTTTATATTTTGTAAAGGCATTTCACTTTGTTTCCCAAGTCCCCCACACCTTTGGCACGCATCACACTTTTGGACATGCATTTGGGCATCTTTATAAATGGTTGGCCAAAAGAATCTAGATTGGAGTACTTTGGCCGCGGTTCTGTTCCCATTGTAATGTCCCCCATAGGCCGAATTATGGCAATGCCATAACATTTTCTATGCCTCATTCTCATCAACACATCGTCTAATGATATTATCAGTTCCTTCTTTGAACAGGTATGGTTCATCCCAGACATATTGTTTCACTCTTGTGAGAAACATTTTCTTTTGCTGATAATTAAAATGTTCAGGAATTATACCTGAGGCTTTATAGTTGGCCATATCAGCAAACCATGGTATTGTTTGAAGTTGAAATAGA